>NC_134675.1:20423468-20695542 GCF_030463565.1 Pelecanus crispus | reverse complement strand
CTAGTTTCTTCCTTTTTTTGTTCAGAAAAAGAGTGGCCAAAAGAAATCCTCCCCTTTATTATAGGTCTGAAAAATATCGGAAATTACTATATGTAACCAAATGCCAAAGGATGGCCCCCGAGCGGTTAGCTCTCGCTGTCACCCCGGGCCCTGCGGGCCCTGAAAGGCAGCGGGCCCTGAAAGGCAGCGGGCCCTGGGCTCTCCCGAGTTTCAGGAGAGGAGAGATCTCCTGTGACGTCTCTGATGGCCTGTGGGCACGGCCTGAGGCCGCAGCCCGGCCCAGCTCCTCTCTGTGCTGTGCGTCAGCCGCGCCAGGCCCCGAGAGCCACCTCCTCCCCGGGGCCGCGGCGAGGGCCTCGGAGCGAGGGCGCTGCTGTTTTGCACGTCTCCGGGAAGCGGCGGGGCGTCTCTGGACAGCTCCGGAGCGCAGCGCAGTGCCCGTGTTCTGGAGATGGCGCAGATGTGTGCGGCGGCGTCGGGGCCGGGAAGCCCCGCCGCGGTGGCCCTTTCCTCGCAGAGGGCGATCCCGGAAGCGAGCTCAGCGAGCGCTCTCCCCGCCCACCTCGGGACCCCCCGGGTTTCTGTGGCGTGGGGCACCCCGGCGGCAGGGCGGGGGGCGAGGGTAACCCTTACCTGCGGGAGTGGTGGGAGACGGGATCCCCGCGCGGGAGGGGGCAGGGCGGATGGGGGATCTCTCCTCCGCCTCACGCCGCAGCCGGCCTCCCCCGACGAGACGCTCCTTGTTTTGGTCCGCCCGACCAATCGGACGCAGCGGCTGGATTCTACGGAAGCCGGGATGGGCCCTTCGTGGCGGCAGCAGGACTCTCCCCTGCCGACCATAACGCATTGCGCAGGGTGCACCACCACCACCACCACCTGGTCCTCCTGCGGCTTTAACGCCTCTGACATGGAAACACCATTGCAGTTCCAGCCGGGCTTCTGCTCCGAGCAGCAGCAGCAGCAGCAGCAGCAGCAGCAGCAGCACGGCCAGGACAAGCAGAGTCTTCTCCAGCAGCCACAGCAGCAGCCACAGCAGCAACAACAGCAGCAACAACAGCAGCAGCAGCAGCAGCAGCAGAGCCCATGCCTCCAGTGCAACAACTGCACCTACTATGGGGCCGCTGCGGTAGCAGCGGGGGATAATCTGCCCTCGCTGCTCCGCACTTCTTCGCCCCTCTCGGGTGCCTTCAGGACTCACTCCTCGCCGCTCTCCATTTCCGCCTCCTCCCGGCAGGGCAGCCAGTTGAACGTCAGCGATCTCACCCCCTCCAGCCATGCCGGCTCGTCCAGGCAGCCCCACCAGTACCCCCAGTACCACCAGTGCCATAGCCTGCAGCAGCAGCAGGCAGCCAGTCCCAGCAGCAGTGTCAGCAGCGGCAGCACCCACCATCACCACTACCAGCAGCGTCGGGAGAGCAATCCCTTCGCCGAAATAGCCATGAGCAGCTGCAGGTACAACGGCGGCATCATGCGGCCGCTCAGCAACCTGAGCTCATCCCGCAGGAACCTGCACGAGCTTGACTCCGAGTCTCAGCCGCTCCAGCCGCCGCTCGCCAGCCCCATAGCCGCTGCCCCGGAGATCGTGGTCTCCAAGCCCGAGCACAACAACTCCAACAACCTGGCGCTCTACGGCTCCGGCGGCACGAACAACGGCGGGGGCAAGTCCAGCAAGAAGAAGAACCAGAACATCGGCTACAAGCTGGGGCACCGCCGGGCGCTCTTCGAGAAGCGCAAGCGCCTCAGCGACTACGCGCTCATCTTCGGCATGTTCGGCATCGTAGTCATGGTGATCGAGACAGAGCTGTCCTGGGGCGCCTACACGAAGGTACCTGCCACGCTGTTGGACCGCCTTCCTCTCGCTCTCGGCGTCGTTGGCGCAGCCAACATGCCCCGTCCCCCTGCCGCGTCCCCGTCCCGTGCCCCTGCCGCGGGCTCCGTGTCCACCCCGGCCTGCGGGCGAGGCCGGCTCGCGGGAAGGCGGCTCCGCAGCCAGCTGCACTCTCCTGTCAGCCGTTCAAATCCGTGCGGTCTAGCCGCCCCGCGCCGCCGTCCTCGCGGAGAGGCGGCTGCCGCCCGGCCCCGACGTCACTTCGTTTCTCTTAGAGTCCAGCGCGGCAGGACTCTTTGGCCCTCGCCCGGCCCTGCCGTGAGGCGGCCCTCGCCCTGAGGAGAAGTGCCCTGACCCCCCGGCACCGCCTTGTGGGGCCCACTGGTCCTCCGCCCTGAGACAAGATGCTCCCCCCGCGGTTCCGCAACCGTGAGGCGAGGTGTCCCCCTCCCTCGGCCCCGCAGTGAGGCACCCCCCGGCCCCGACACCGTAAGGCGAGGCGACCCTCCCTTCCCTCCCAGTCCGGGCTTCGCTGCTCGCAGTGGGGCTGGGGAGCCCGGCGGGGCGGGAACGGTCCCGTGCGTGTGGGTCTCTGACGGACAGCGGTGTCTTTCTGTTGCAGGAGTCTCTGTATTCCCTCGCTCTAAAATGCCTTATTAGCCTCTCCACGATTATCCTGCTTGGGCTCATTATTGTATACCATGCAAGGGAAATTCAGGTAATGTTTCACTTTATGAGTTGCTGAGTGTTTACATATCTGTGGTTGCAGAGTCAGTTTTTCTAAAGGCTTTATTGTGGTAAGCACTTTGCACGTCCCGCTGATTCAGAAAACAAAAAAAAAAATCACTTAGTGCTTCCTGAAGTTCAGTGAATGTATTTCATCCCTGGAGAGAAATAAGATAGGCTACATGGGCACATTTGTACTAGGAAGCATTGCCTGTTAGGGACTGTTACCTGCGATTATGCTAGTAGGATCACTTAGTTCTGAGGTTATAGCACACTTTCTCTATGACATACCTGCTGTCTTCTGTAGCAGATGTAGGGCAACAGTCTTTTATTTCCCAGTGACTAAATGTCATGCTGTGCATTTTCTCTGGATACCAGGGCTAATTATTAGGAAAGAGGCATCAGTAACTTCTAGGTATGTAATCTTCACTGTGCTGTTTCAGATACTAGCATACACTAGAAGAATATTTAAAAAGAGGGGGAAACCTTATGTTGGATTTGTTTTATTTAATGCCATAGAAATTACAGCCACTAGGAAATGTGACAGGGGAAAGCTGTCAAGACAGGTAGGGCTAAAGGTAGGGGGACTTTAATGATCAAAGCTATAGAGTAAGTCTAAAAATACTGTCACGTGTCCTGTCCCAGGTACTTAGTTCTAATTTCAGTTGTCATTTTTTTTTGATCAAGAAATTGCAATTTGACATTTCAGTTAAATTGAAACATATAAGAGAGAATTTTCAAAGTTTTGAAGTGAAAAATACCTTATTTGTAGATACATTGGTGGTTTTGCTATGTCTAATTAGAGATACCTCGGGCTACAGGCAGAAATGACAGTTTTCAAGGGCAAAGACGTCTTTTTCAGCAGTACCAATTAACAAAAAAGAGAAATTGAGAATCGTATAGTACCCTTCTTCTATGCTGTAGTTCTAATATGAAAGGGCACCATAGTCTCCTACTTTAGACTACTGTTAGAGAAGTATTGCGTTACTGAAGACTCTCTGCCAAATGGGATCCTGTCCTGCAGTCCTTACATATGAAAAGCACTATTTCTGGCTCAGAAACCAGTTTCTTTGCATTAATATCAAAGATGGGCAGCTGTTTAACATTATTGTACTCAATAAACAAGTGTCCGGTGACAGAGTATCACTATAAACTATTGGAATACTGATGAAGAGGTTTCTTTATTTGTGTAAAAATAAATAAATGTAGCTGCTGCAATGTGGGAGCCTTGTTCTCCAGTGTACCTTGCTATAAGTGATGCTTGAGGCACTAAGAACAAAGGTGAAAAAAACAAGCTCTGTAAGTATTTGAATTATTCTATGTATTTTCAAGAAACTTTAAATAGAAAACAATACACAAGATAACCAAATAGTCATAGGTTTCTGTATGCATAAGCTTACAGTAGGTAGTTACTCCAACATTTGCATATTTTTTTTCAGCTAATTAGATACACATTTTCATTCTTTCAGAGATTTGTTATGGGTCAGAAAAATCAATCTTTTAAAAAAAGCTTCAGTTGTATTTCTGATTCTTTTAATTGATCATTTTAAAGAACTCCTTCCTGTATGAGACTACATGGAAGGAGTTGTGCAATCACATGACTTAATCAAGGTTAATGTAGTTTTCAACACTGCCTGACAGTATAGAATACAAGCATACCTGTTTGTAAACCAGTAATACTCTATGTTTTTTTCTGAGACACGCTGTAGGCTGCAGTACTCATATCAGAGCCTGGAGTAAGCTGCAGCTCCAAAGGGGCTCTGCCATTCATCTTGAAAATGAAAGGGAAGTTTTGTTTTCAAGGACACTATTGGAAGGAAAGGCCATTGTACCACCCTTAGCTGTTAGATAGCTGATAGATTTTTAATTTAGGCACAGTATGTTTATATACACGCACTTGACTTTTTAAAAAATAAGATGAAAAACACACAGAGATATATTTACATCCATCTATGGTGCTAAATTTATGTTACACCTTAACTCTGAAAACAAGAAGTATCTTTAAAATACTTTAGCTTAGAAACGTACAGAACCTACTCCAAGTGAAAGAAAATACTGCGTAAGCCTGATAATGTAACGATTTTTAAATAATCTTTAAAACTGACTGTTTTCTGAAGGGATACTTGCCTTTAATTCAGGCAAATATTCTGCTGTGTGCAGTGGAATATTTCTTGAATCAGGTCTGTGGAATCATTCCCGTAGACGGTTGATTGTGTCCCGGAGCACCAGCTGTTTGCTGATCTTGTTCAAATTTGATCATTCCTTTCTTATTCTTCTCTGAAAGGTACTTAGAATTTATCAGTAAGTATAGTGTAAACTTGCAGGAATTCATCAAGACAATAAATTTTGTTGTACAGAACAGAATGGCAATGTATTTTGCTTGCAGTGTGGTATGTTTCATAGTCTGATAGAAGCAAACCTACCTGAAAGAAAAGTAGATTTTCCTGCAAAACATGAACTAAAATATGTTGGGAAATAAGATGAAAGTTTAGCAATTAGTAGTGCTTGCAGATTTAATATTTAGAAGCACCTGGTGACATAAAATGTCTGCTAACCAAAATCAGCTGCTGCTTTTTTTTTTTTTTTTTTTTTTCAGTAGTCTGTGCCCTTGATTTCTTGGTAGGAAGTCTGAACAGCCATGCTGCAAGCAACTCTATGGTAGTGCCTAACAGTATAGCGGGTGACTGTAGTCTGTCCATTTAAATGACCTTGCCTATGTGTTCTGTTTTGAAAACAGTCAGCTCGTGAGTTTGCTTGTCCCAGACCTGCTGAACATCCTATTTTAAGGGAGTTGGAAGGGAGATTTAAGAAGACTTATAGTGATTCTTCACAAGAATATTATATGGATGCGAGATAAATGGGATTTTTTTTTCCCTTTTTTGTTTTCTTCTTCTTTTTTCTTTTTTAGTTTATAAGCAGTAGACGAACAGGAGCACCTTCAGTATATGAGGGGGTGGGGTGGGGTATGTGTCCTCCGCCTCCTTTTCAGCACCGCAGACAGCTCTGCACGTTGCACATTATCCGGGGCGCCCTTGGCTGGGCTGGGCCTGGCTCAGAGCAACCTGTGCTGCGGGGAGGGAGGCTGCCGGCCTCCCCAGCTTCCCTCCCGCAGCACAGCCAGGTGAGTTCTCCTGCTGCCTGACAGCACATGCATAATTTTGGGCATAATTTTAGCCCTGCATTCTAAACCTATTAGCAAAACAGATTCATTTTTATATTCTATGAAACAGCTCTGCATTTGACAGACCAAAGTCTCCAGAATGGCATAGCTGCAGTATTTAGACAAAAATAACTGTTTGGCCGCTGTGCAGTTTTGTGAAATATTGGAAATGTTAAAATGCTTTCTTCAAATAGGTTTTCAGTGATTGCAGTGTATTAGTTATTCTGTATTATTAGCAATTAGTGTTATTATTAGTATAATAATAAGTATAAGTACAATTAGTGTTGTTATTAGTGTTATTATGTATTATTAGTTAGTGTATTAGTTGTCCTGTTATTCAGGAGCTATTATATTTATTAAATGTGACTTAATGTTAAGACTATAATAACAATCAAATTAAACTAGGTAGTTTTAAATGATAATTCTTAGCCTACATTATCATTTCCAGAAAAGAGGATAAAACCACAAACCTTCACCTTCACCTCCCTCCCTCTCCCAGGAAAAAAAGCCAGATGAACAACAGTAATGATGTTGGAGCCAAGTATGGTGATAACCCCAAATCTGCGTATTCTCCTTTTGGTTCATTGTTGTCATGCTTGTAATGTTGTTAAAAACATCACACTTGGGAGATTATGAAATATTCATTACTCGCTCTCTAAGCTTGTGTGGTTGTTGGTTCAGTTTGGAAGACTGGTAGGAAAAATGTAACTCATCGTTATCCCAGCCTAGAACAGGTATTTCTCTGACTACTGTTCCAGTTGGGAAATACACTTTCAAAGAGGTGGAGGAGGGAAGAGCTAAGAAGATAGTATCATCCGATTATCATAATAATTTACAATGTACAAATTGCCCACTTCATGCATAAACAGTTTGTTACTTCATGATATTTTACATAATTAAAATAGCAGCATACAACATGATTAAAATTGTTGTTTCTAGACAACTCATTGTTCCATTCCACATTTCCCTAATGCAATTTGCTGTTAGATTAATAACCAGGTGGAAGTTGAGAAACTTTTTGATAACAGTTCACATGGTAAAGCTGCATTTTTTTTCTACTTTTACTGAGAAAGTAGACCTCTCTGTCTCTCTCTTGTACTGCTGGAGATAGAAATGCTTTTTAAATGTACAGTTCCTGCAGTTTTACTGGCACTTCCTTATATTACTCAAAACAAAGGATTAAAACCAAAATTCTCTAAGGTTGCTAATAAGATGTCTTTAACCCCCTTTCTTGGGTATTCTGTCACAGCCTGGTATTTCTTGAAAGATGGCTGTCACAGGGTAGGAGGACTATGTCCACTGGGATACTTTTGCTTTGGTGCTGGACTACTTAGGGTATCCCTTCTGTAAATAAACATTGCCCTTCTATTGCCTTTCTTGAATAATGGTAACCTGTGTTCTTCTGGACTGAATCTGAACTTCCTCTCCCTCTTCCTTTGATGCAGATGCTCTCACTCATACAGAAAAATGAAAATTGTTGATATTTGGCAGAAATGAATAGACATCTTCATTTTTTTTGTATGTGAAGTGAGATTTCTAAACACTTATAAATTGGACTGTCAGTTCATGCTCAAGTAGAACTCCTATGGAAAGTCATGCAAACTTCAAAGTTAAGATTAAGTCATTGTTGTCACAGCAGAGTTCATTTTTAGAATTCAGTCCATCACTTTCCAGGTCTCCAGGGAGAAAGCACCCTCAGTCCCTAGATTGTTCTGAAGTGGTGGGAAAATCATGTGATACTGATGAATGAAACATTTTCAGTCTTCATTAACATTATGGAAAATTATCACACATGTGAGCCCAGATATCTTGCTGAAGACTCAAGAGTCTTTTCTCCTTTTCCCTGTCTCCTGAAAACTTGAAGAAATGGAACAGGCAGTACTAGGAAACATAAGTGGATGTTAATAAATACATTTCTTGACTTATTTATTGTGCAAATAAATTCCACAATGCATGATTCTAGTAAACACTGCTTATGGGGCTTTAATTATCTTATTGGAAAGTTCTTCAGAAAAAAATCCCGCATTCCCTAAGAAATATGAAGTTAAACTCCCTTACAGTTTCCCATCACAAGCACTAATGGGTATTCTGCAGGCAAAATTTTTTATATTTGTGTAATCCTTTTGCCTTCACTGTGGTGGTGGTACATGTTTATCTCAGTCTGTCTTCTTCTGTTGACTCCATGCCAAAAGAAACAAAAGTCTAGCTTGCCTTTGCTTAAGTACACTGAATCATCATCAAAGACTGCTGCTGCAAAAACAAATGAAGATTAAGAGCACAGAAAGCAAGTCTGTTGAATAACAGGTGAAAATCAATAAATAAACTTCGAGTGATAATTTTATTCTGATCTAAAACCTGTTGAAAATTACTGAAAGTTTTTTGTTTATTTTAATAGGCCTTGGATCAGGAGACAACAAATCTCATCATGTGCTAGTTTTGGTCCAGGATACAGTAGCTTCATGTATAGGCTTGAAAATTACCTTGTACCAGTGAAGCTTAATACACATTCCATACAACAGAAAAGCATGTTGATTATAAGAAATCTAGAGACATAATATCTGTTAAATTATCACTTTAGGAGTATTTATTTGATAAATATTTAGGTTTAGTTACATTCAGTACATTTTTTAATAGATTATATCTGCAGAACATGTTGACCCAGGAAAAGTTACAGGTGCCCACTGTCTCTGAAGAGCAGCACTGTAATGCGTAAGACACAGAAGGCAGGATAGAAAATCCTTTAACATTGGTCAAGCATCTAATGAACAGTGACTGAAAGGATCTGAGGCCTTTTGCATTGAAATTAAATGTAGAAGATGCTTGTTTCCAACAGATTCCCTTAGGACATAGGAGGAGGTTGTATCTAATGGTCAGGCCACTGAATGATTGGCCTGACAATACCTAGCATTGTCCATTCAAATGCACCCGTGTTCTGAGCATTTTTTAGTGAGGCTGTTAGAAGTTTATCAGGACATCAGGTTTATCTTTCCTTAAAAATACATTCTTAAGTCTAGAGTCACAGGTGTACTCCTTTGGCAGAATGAACAAATTAGCTCATTTAATCTAGCTTCAGATTCAGTATTTCTTCCTTTAACTTCTGTTTCCCCTATTGCCTTGCAAAAATATTGCCAATTTCTTCAGTGAATATATCCTTTTTTAACTGGTTCTAGTTTTCCCAGTAGTAATGAAGCTGATCGTCCCTGAAGAGAGTAAGGCTTCTCTCACATTGGGAACAGCGGCTGATGGCAGCCGTGTTGGGAGATGGCAGTTCTTCATGCAATGATCTGTAGAACAAATTAATTTTTGTGATGAATGAAGAAAAACAAATCCTAAATCAAGAACTGTAAAATGATCATTTAAAATTAACAACATAAAAATACTGAAATGTAGATAGTTCTCCTCAGTGAATTTTGCTTCCACAAGAATATTGTAGAATTAGAGTTACTTTATTTCCAAGATACTTGAAATGGGGAAAGATATGACAGAGAGCACTAGGTTTCTTACAAGATGCATTCTAAAATTAGTTCTGTGTAAAAGTACTGATATTTTGTGGGATGATGTGCTATGTTCTTCATACATAGTCTTGGAATTGCTGTTTCAGTGCAAAACTAAATTAATTCCTAACTCTGGAATCTGACTAATGTTTCTATCCCAGTACTGCTAAGATTAGTGCACTAGTTATAGCAGACCACCTACAAGACCAGAAAAGGTTTTTAAAGAGATGTTTTTGTTTTGGAAAAATTGTATTAGTATACTAATTTTTTCAATGTGGTCATTTGTTGTTCGCATTTGTGAAAGTGCAAAGGGAACCTAAGCAATCCATTCAATATTTCTTTGCCACTTTCCCTTTCAGGTGTAATAAAGCTGGCATAGCTAACGTCCAGCTGCACTCTCAGCAGTGGGAGTGAGCCAGAACAGGCCAGTAGAAGTAGGGGGTAGTGTGGAGTGTCAGCAGATGGAAGTCGGGTTCTAAACAAGTTGTATTTAAGTTAGCTTAGCTGGTGGAATGTTTTGTAAAGATTTGCTACAGGAAAATAACCTGCTTTGTCCTTAGATTCCTGGGAACAACAGTATAGTTTTAAAACTATGTATGTTTTTCATTCCATCTCTATCAATTGTATGGAGCAGCTACTCTGGATTGCTCTGGGTCACACAGTCTACTTACTAGTAAACATATCTGTTATGTAATAACATACATTTCCTTTTCTTTTTTATTCTTTACTTTTTAAATAACAGAACAATACATAGTATAAAACAATAAAAATACTTCTTTAGTGCACTTGTCCCATTTTCCCGTTTTGCGTGTTTGTGCAAAGGAACGGAACGGGACTCCTACCTAAACTGTTCTTTCTGTATTAATCTTCCTCCACTTATGCTATATTCAGAGCTTTACTAAGTCATGTTCCTTCTGCATCTGCTTGGAGAACATTTTTGACTGTCAACCCCAGTCACAGGAGCTTTTGGGAACTGTTGGTGCTGGATGGAAGTTTTCTAAATGTTGTAACTTAAGGAGCTTATTCTCATTGTGTTTTACCCTGCTGGAGGGAGTGGGGTCTGAATATATTATGTAATAGAATAAGTGTTAAATGAAGAATATTATTTAAATGAAGAAATACCTTTAGTGGACACTGACTTTGAAAGAACTCCTTATTCAGTAACTTTAATTCAGTCAGTCACTGATGGGTCTACTGAGTATCTCAAGTGAATATGGTAACCCTGAGTGGTGGGCTTCTATTTCTGGACCTCTGATTTGGTTCAAAGGCTCATAAAAATTCATGTAAGTAAATATCTCACCATTGTTTAAAAATCTGAGGAAGCTCAAGTGTGATTGTTCCATCAAGAGTCCAAACTAAATTTAAGTAGGAGATTGCCTCATGAAATATCTTTTAAATAATGCTTTTCTCGGGAGTTTCTTCTTCTCTGTAGCACTGGGGAAGAAATCTGGATATCTAGGAACATCCTTTTTTTTTTTCCTTGGAGTCCTTGGATTTCACTTCTTGACGCTGTCACCTGCATAGAAGGTTATTGGGAAGAAAGAATGGCAGTTTTAGGAGCATCTCACCCTCTTTGGGTCCCTGAAGCACATACACACAGGGAGAACTACATGAAAAGAAATTCCATATGTCCCAGCAATTGCTGAGTGTTGTAATGGTTCCTTGGCACCACAGGCTGTCAGGGATTAGGCCATTTCACAGTTGTTTGAGACAAATGATAGAGCTGAAAGTCTGGCCTGTAGCATTTAAAAATATTGAGCAATGCCTCAAAATATCTTTGGAGAGAGAAAGCAAAAAAGAATACTGTCAGTATCTGACTTAGAACAGAAGGAAAATATGGGGAGGCAGAATTTAACCTTATGTTAGTTTATGTGATCGTGTCCTTTCTTTATTATGTCATAGAGTATTTGGGCTGGTGTTTTTATGATGATCTGAGGGACAGAGGTTAAAAAAGACATGGACAAACCTGATAAGTGTGTTGAGTAACACATATATGTTTATTGAAATAGTTGTGGCTATGTTCCTCTCTGCGTGTGCCCTGTCATAGTAACTATGATGTATATTATTCAGGTGTATTTTAATGTGCAGTTTTTGATGCTGCACATTGGAAAATATGGTACACAAAGACCATAAGTAGTCTGAGCCTCAGTTACACATCTGTCGTGGTTTAGCCCCAGCCAGCAACTCAGCACCACGCAGCCGCTCGCTCACTCCCCCTACCCCGATGGGATGGGGGAGAGAATCGGAGGAGTAAGAGTGAGAAACACTCCTGGGTTGAGATAAGAACAGTTTAATAGCTGAAATAAAGTAAAGTAGTAATGCTAATAGTAACAGTATAATAATGATAATAATAATAATGATATACAAAGCAAGTGATGAACAATGCAATTGCTCACCACCCGCCAACCGATACCCAGACAGTTCCCGAGCAGCGATCGCTGCTCCCCGGCCAACCCCCCACAGTTTATATACTGAGCATGACGTCATATGGTATGGAATAGCCCTTTGGTCAGTTTGGATCAGCTATCCTGGCTGTGCCCCCTCCCAGTTTCTTGTGCCCCTGGCAGAGCCTGGGAAGCTGAAAAGTCCTTGACTAGCATAAGCAGTACTCAGCAACAACTAAAAACATCAGCGTGTTATCAACATTCTTCTCCTACTAAATCCAAAACACAGCACTATGACTGCTACTAGGAAGAAAATTAACTCTATCCCAGCCGAAACCAGGACAACATCTCTTCCTGAGATGGTCAGATTTAATGCTGTCTTTGAGGGAAGCATTTCGAGCCTACTTAGCCACCAGCACACATTAACATGAAATTTTCTTTACATGCACTGACATACACAGTGTGTATAGCAAGATATTAATAACCATGAAAAACTCATTTTGCATAGAGATACCAAATTTAAATAAATATACCATGCAAAAAATCATTTTTATGATGAAACTAAGTACCAGACTTTTACAATCATTCTTTTAAATTGGCATTTTTATAATTAGGGGTGTGTGTGTATGTGCATGTACATGTATGAATAGTCTAACTTCCCCATTTGAACAAACTAAGAATGTTTCATTCGTGTAGATAGCTATATCCACAAGATCTTGTGGATCAATTTCTAATGACCTACTAGAAAATTTGGTCTTAACTCTGGATGTGGGAAACATTCTGGAAAATATAAGATAACAAGGCTTTCATGTAGTTTTGTGAAAAATATTATTCTTTGCCTTCTGTGCTTTGCATGCAGGTGGTGTTTGATGCCTCATGGCTTTATATAAGACTTAAACTTACTAACTTCTCTGCTCTGTGTTCAGGATGTAGAGTCCTCAGGAATTCCTACAGGCTCTCAAAGATCGAGGACAGGCCTTTGGATAATTTATAGACCATTTGATTATATGCCTTCTGATGATGGAAGAAGGTGTTTTTCATCCCCTAGTTAGGGAAAGGCTTGAGATGTCTATCTCCAATCACCACATGATTTTCAATTATTTGTACTTAATACCTTCTTCCTCTCTGAGGACTATAATGCTGTTTTTAGTTGCCTAAGTGATATTTTGGGGACTAGAAGCTATAGAAAAATGTTTGGTCAAAAATTTGGTAGAACAGCAGCCACAGAGGCTATATTTTGCTAGTCTGTGTCATAGTTCCATCAGTTCTTTTATAAGGGTAAGGCGACTCCAGTATTTAACCATTTAAAATTTGGATTTTTAAATGAAACAATTGCCACAATGCCTTTGTGAGTACAGTTGATTCTCCTTCTGCAAGGACTGCCTCAAGGAGTACAGCTGATGCTACTTTATCATTGTTTATCGCTTCCTTTTTGTTCCTTACAGCAGAGCAGTGATACTGTGTGGTGGGTTGACCCTGGCTGGATGCCAAGTGCCCACCAGAGCCGCTCTATCACTCCCCTCCTCAACTGGACAGGGGAGAGAAAATATAACGAAAAGCTCGTGGGTCAAGATAAGGACAGGGAGATCACTCACCAATTACCGTCACGGGCAAAACAGACTCGACTTGGAGAAAATCAGTTTAATTTATTACCAACTGAAACTGAGGAGGGTAATGAGAAATAAAACCAAATCTTAAAAACACTTTCCTCCCACCCCTCCCTTCTTCCCGGGCTTAACTTTTCTCCCGTTTTTCTCTACCTCCTCCTCCCATGAAGCACAGGGGGACGGGGAATGGGGGTTGCGGTCAGTTCATCACACGTTGTCTCTGCCGCTCCTTCCTCCTCAGGGGAGGACTCCTCACACTCTTCCCCTGCTCCAGCGTGGGGTCCCTCCCACGGGAGACAGTCCTCCACGAACTTCTCCAACTTCTTCCCACAGGCTACAGGTCTTCACGAACTGCTACAGCGTGGGTCCCTTCCACAGGGATGCAGTCCTTCAGGAGCAGACTGCTCCAGCGTGGGTCCCCCACGGGGTCACAAGTCCTGCCAGCAAACCTGCTCCAGTGTGGGCTCCTCTCTCTCCATGGGTCCACAGGTCCTGCCAGCAGCCTGCTCCAGCATGGGCTTCCCATGGGGTCACAGCCTCCTTTGGGCACATCCACCTGCTCCGGCATGGGGTCTTCTACAGGCTGCAGGTGCTCCACCGTTAACCTCCATGGGCTGCAGGGGGACAGCCTGCCTCACCATGGTCTTCACCACAGGCTGCAGGGGAATCTCTGCTCCGGTGCCTGGAGCACCTCCTCCCCCTCCTCCTTCACTGACCTTGGTGTCTGCAAAGTTGTTCCTCTCACATATTCTCACTCCTCACTCCAGCTGCAGTTGGTGTCCCGTTGGTTTTTTCCCCTTCTTAAATATGTTATCCCAGATGCGCTACCACCGTCGCTGATTGGCTCGGCCTTGGCCAGCGGCGGGTCTGTCTTGGAGCCGGCTGGCATTGGCTCTGTCGGACATAGGGGAAGCTTCTAGCAGCTTCTCACAGAAGCTACCCCTGTAGCCGCCCCGCTACCAAAACCTTGCCACGCAAACCCAATACATACTGCTTTCACATTTGTTCTTCTACCGGGACCGTAAAGAAACTGGCCAATTTCCTTGTGCTTTGCATTCACCAACATCCTCAGATAGCCTGTTAGGAATTTGCTTTGATATACCAATGATTTACAAAATTAATTTCTCTACTTTTCTTTTAAGTGGCTTCAGGGAGTCTCTGATCTAAGTTGTCATTGTGTGCAATCTGTCTACTCTGAATTTGTTTCCCTTTTTCTAATCTGGTGTTATATGAATTTAACACAAATTGTTATATAAATACACAAACACCCATTAATATCTATGGTGTGCTATCTGTTTTTATATTTATACTCTGTGGTGTTAGAAACATCAAGTTTATTTATAGTTTAAGATTCATGTCTTATTTTTACATACCACATGTTGGAAATGCATTATATAATTCCAGATGAAAATAACTTTTTTAATTTGTCTTATAGAGTGCAGGCTTAGTAAAGGTAGATGGTAGTTCTGTATTTGAAGAAGCTTTACAGAACATTGAAGAAGAACTTAAATTAGATTTCAATGTTAGACTAATAATTAATAAGAAATTTGAAAGCTATGAGCAGGCATAACATCTTTGACCTTGACTGGAGTTTGGCCTTCTGCATAGGCTGCAGGACTCAATTTTATAGGAAGAGCTTGTTCTCTTTTTATCACTAGCATCATTTCCCATTCGAATGGGGAGTAGTATCATAAAATGAATGCATGGTTATTATAACAGAATTGACTGAAAGCAGCTGAGAGGGGATATATATATATATATATAAAAAAAATACACACACACACACACACCCACCCCCTTTTGAATTGTGCTGTTCAGCTGTTCTTTCTCTCCTTCATTCATTTTCCCTCCTTGCTTTCCAAATAGTAAATGTACACAACCAAGCAAGCAGGAACACGCAAATACCACTGCATTTTCCAAATTAAAAATTAACAATTGCATTTAGTAGGTTGCATAATTGCAAGCATATCAAATGTACATGAAATCCTGTACTAATTTCTATCTATTTTCAGTACATCCCAATTGACTTGTTATCCACAGCCTATTTTGTTCCAGAATATTTGATATTCCTGTATTTAATGGACTGAATTTAGAGACACGGATTTGTATGGAAATTTACCTCATAAATACGATTTTGAAATGTTACTATTTTTTAAAATAGGAATATTTGTACTGGATCTGTGGTCCTCTGTGGCTTCTAGTGCTTTCTACCTTCTGTGTTTTCACCTCATAAATCTCATTATGTGACAGCTGAAGACATTATCCCTTTCAAATATTATTTTTCTTAGAAGCAATTGGCTTAGCCGAAGTCAAGGGAAGTTGATAAGGATTTTCTGTGCCTGCAAATATAACCCATTCCACTTAGCGCTACTGAGAAACTTCTTTCTTTGTAGCATATTAGGATTTCTTCTGCTGACAACTGACTATGTTCTTAAGTATATGTTTCATAATGATACCCTAAAGTTTTTTAAGAAGTGATTAAATATCATTTTCTTTTATGAAAAGTGTAAGATCAAATTTTGATGTCTAAGTTTAACTCAACATTCTTCTATTCTCATCTTTTGAATTGAATCAATACTTAAGGTATCATTTTTCTTGAATTGCCTTTCTGCATATAGTATTCATATTGAAATCTGTGAAGACGGTAGGTAAAAAGGGAGGACAAAAGACCATTGCTTTTCCAGCATATTCTGCAACTTTAAAAGAAATTTTAAAACACTCCTGATTTAACATGTATTTGATATGTATCTGAGAACTGAAATGGTCAGCTGTGTCATTCGTTTATTCTTTTCTTCAGAAAACCACACAACATTTGAGGGATCTGATATTATCTCTCTCATATTCAGTTAAACTGGTTACTATTCATCTGTATTCTGAGTGCTCTAAATACCTGGACCTCTTTATAGCTGTCTTACCATTTGTGTGATCTGACTGACGGCATTTACAGGCTAATCACAAGAATCAAATGCACTTGAGCCTCATTGTATTTTGAAAGTTTGGCCCTTTATATCAAATAGTACATTTGCTAAGTGCAAACCAACTGTCTTTTGGTAATAAATAAATAGATAGATTTGCCTTCCTACCAGTATGAATTTCATTTTTATATCTAGCATACAAAGTCTTCAGAAAGACCGCAGGTAAAAGAAAGTGTATGTGCTCATGTTGCATACATTGAATTCACCGAGTGTGTTTCTTTAGCTTAATTCAACGCTATGTTTCTTTGGCTTTAATAGTATTGCAGTGGAGGTAAGAACTATACCTAAGACAAAGAGCAGGAACATGAAGGAGCAAAAAACAGGTCCAAAAATGAAAGAATTTGGGTTGGGTTTTTTTTGTTTTGTTTGTTTCTCACTGTGGTTAACTTCTTTCTTTCTTTTAGTGTCACTCCAACTACAATAAAGTTAATTTATTGTTATCACTTTCTTAAACAAAGAACTGGAGCAATTTTCTGGAAGACAAACTGAATGTGTTGGGAGTAAGATGTAGAATGTGGTTTTGGATCTCTAAAGGACATATACAGAGAGTTCAGGCTTGCGTTTCTAAACTTTTGAAGGATGGAAAGGGGCAAAAAGCAATGCAGACGAGGAATTGCTTGTTTGGCCCTGTATATGGCGTGTAGCATGCTGGAAATACTTTTCTTACGTTCAGAAGGACGTTCTTTGTGTATTTCACCTTCTCACCCCTTAAATTACTTCTAAGTTTTTGAATAATCTAATTTTTAAAATCCTGCAAAAGTTTTTTATTTCCGATTACATATTTACTGAACAGCCTTGTCTAGATTCAGACTAGAAGCGAAGTAGTGCGACGGTCTTCTCCTGTTGCTGAGATTGTATGTTCTTTGTCATTATGGATTATTTTCCTTTTTTGAAAAGTTACCTTGCATGTCCCTACTCTCTACTAGTGACAAATGTTGTTCAATTAAGTATTTAGCTAGTAAATCTTCAGGAACATCATTTACTAAACAGCATTTACTAAACAACTTTTGCTCCTGGGTGGTAAACTGAAGGCTTTGATTCTGCAAGGACCTACATACATGTGCATTTAATTTTCAGCTACTAATAGACCTCACCTGGCTGCCTAGGCTACTCTGGTGTTTGCAGGCCTCTGCTTTTCATTTTTGATTTTTTTGAAGGTGTGACTACAGTTCATTTAGACATGGTCAACCTAACTTTAAAACAGCTAGTTCAGGTATTGCTAGTAGTTGAGGTACAGTTGAACTGATTTTTCACTATGAGTTATCTTTTAGAGTCTTCATGTAGTTTCTTGGATGGTTTTGTAGCCTGCGTTGGTCTATATTGGTACCTGAAGTTTGAAGAAAGCTTGAATAGTTCTACTGAAGCTATAATCTCTCCTGTCTGGAGCATTGATGTGCTCTAAAGAAGTCTTAATGTTGTTACTGCAGACAGTATTTTCAATTTGTAATTTAGATTTCCATCCTGAAAAAAACTTTCTTAAATTCTTCTTAATTCTATGAACTTTGAATAAGCAATTGATTTTGAAGGGATGAGGTTTAAATTGGCACAGAGTTTTGTTTTATCAAAAATGACAATTAAACAAAAATATGAAAAAATCCTAGTAAATAATATGTGGAAATTCAGCTTCATGTACAGTTTTAAAAATAGTGCACAAAACCATTCTTTTTGGCTTAACCAAAATCACATTCACTTAGTAGTGACTTAGTAATGTCATTTGCTGAAATGGCATATTTATTTTGGTTTTAGTGGTCATTAGCAGCTCTGAAAATGATGGTATTTTAAAATGGAATTATAACAACGTTTGTTAATGGCATACTAAAATTAACCTTGTATTTTATCATTTCAGTTATTCATGGTGGACAATGGAGCAGATGACTGGAGAATAGCCATGACTTATGAGCGTATTTTCTTTATCTGCTTGGAAATACTTGTATGTGCTATACATCCCATACCTGGGAACTATACATTCACATGGACAGCCCGGCTTGCCTTTTCTTACGCTCCATCCACAACAACAGCTGATGTGGATATTATTTTATCTATACCAATGTTCTTAAGGCTGTATCTTATTGCCAGAGTTATGCTTTTGCATAGCAAACTTTTCACTGATGCATCATCTAGAAGCATTGGAGCGTTAAATAAGATAAACTTCAATACCCGTTTTGTTATGAAGACTTTAATGACAATATGTCCAGGAACTGTACTGTTGGTTTTTAGTATCTCATTATGGATAATTGCTGCGTGGACTGTCCGAGCTTGTGAAAGGTAAGGTTTTTCTGTTTGGTTGGTTGGTTCTGTCTGTCTGGTTTTGCTTCTTTGGTTTTGTATTCGAAGGACCTAAATATTTAATGGAATGGAGCTTCCTGGTGTTTGATATGTTGAGTGCTGGTTGGATTTCACTCTGTCACAGGTTGTTGGGAATGCTTTGCCTTTTAACCTGAAGGACTTCTGCAGAGAAGTTTGTGCCCCAACACTTATTGTAGTATTGCAAGTTGATTTCAATGTTTTCATTTAACTTTGCTAAAACACAGTGGGATACCATAAAATGTCTTTTAACAACAGTTACTGTTGTTGATATTCTGTGTTGATAACAGCTTTCATTTATTGTGTTTGCAAGTTAAATTTATTGAGAGTAATGTAGATAAAATAGCTATGGAAAATTCCAATGGAAAATGTATTTTTTTCAATTAGACTTTTTTTTTTTTTAAAGAAACAGGACAATAAAAGTGAAAAAATGTTGTTGGGGGGTTGGCAAGATCAAGAAAGGGTGATGTACTGGTTTTGACTGGGACAGAGTTAATTTTCTTCATAGTAGCTTGTATGGTGCTATGTTTTGGATTTGTGACCAAAATAGCGTTGATAGCACACCAATTGCTGAGCAGTGCTTACACAGCATCAAGACCTTCTCTGTTTCTCACTCTGCCCACACCCAGCAAGGGGTGCACAAGAGATTGGGAGGGGACACAGCCAGGACAGCTGACCCCAACTGGCCAAAGGGTTATTCCATACCGTATACCATCATGCTCAGCAATAAAAGCTCAGGGAAAGGAGGAGAAAGGTGGTGGTGGGGTGGAGATACGGCATTGGTCTTCCCAAGTAACCGTTACATGTGATGAAGCCCTGCTTTCCTGGAAAAGTAAGATGGGAAGTAGTGAATGAATTCCTTATTTTGCTTTGCTTGTGCATACAGCTTTTGCTTTCCCTATTAAACTGTCTTTATCTTAACCCATGTATTTTCTCACTTTTACCCTTCCGATTCTCTTCCCCCTCCCACTGGGGGGGACTGAGCGAGCGGCTGTGTGGGGCTTAGCTGCCTACCGGGGTTAACCCGCAACAGTCAAAGAGGGGAGGGAGGGGGAGAGAGATAGATAAAAACAGAGGGGAAAAGAGATAAATAGGGGGTGAGAAAGAAAGAGAGCGAGCAACAGAGAGACAAAGAAGGAGAAAGGAAAAGTTAGAGACAGAGAAAGAAAGAAAGAGAAGGGGGGAGAAAGAGAAAAGTGAGAGAGAGAAAAAAGATAAATGGGGAGAAGGGGCGGGGGAGAGAGGTAGAGAGAGTGAAGGAGAGAGAAAAAGAGGAACGGAGAAGAGAGCTACTAAAAGACAGATAAATGTATAGAGAAAGAGAGAGAAGGAAAGAGAGGGAGAGTAAGATAGGAAGAGAGAAAGAGAAAGGGGGGGAGAAAGGGGGGGGGGGAGAGCAGACAGACAAACCAAGAGAGACAGCAAAAACGAGAGTGTGAGAGTGAGAGAAAGCACACAAGAGACAAAGCGAGTTGAAGAGAGAAAAAGTGGGAGAGAGATAAATACTGAGCAAGCGAGAGAGAGGAAGCGCGGGGCAAAAGCAAGAGACTGAGCAAGAGGGGAAAAGAGAGAACGCGATGAAGCAAAAGCAAGAAACCATGCATGTGAGTCAGCACAGGCAGGGTGCAGGTGTCCATTTGGGCTTGTGGGGTGTAGGGCAGGGTAATTTACAGAGGCACATAATAAACACATATAGAAAAAGGAATAAACATATCCCTACAATAATGCTTTGAATCAGGTGTCCCACCCATCCTGTCAGGGAATTAAACCACTCAGCTAGCCAGGCACCACCAGTAGATTGTTTCATTTGATGAATTAAGTCCTGGAGATGTTGAATGTCGTCCTCTACGCTGGCTGATTCATCAGTTGAAGCAACACATGCCTTCAAAATCGGAGCAGCATTTATGGTGTCGAAGAAGGAGATAGTCCACCACCAATCGATTTTGTAATGTTCCTTGGTATACAGCCATTGCCTACTTGGAAAGAATAACAATGAGGAACATTAATATCAAAAGCACTTAACATAGAATAATTCTGTAATACAGCTACTGGGGTTGGCACACCAATGAAACACGCTGTCAAGAGATCTGCAGCTGCTAATCCTCCCTCAATACAAAAGGCAGGTGAGTTAGAGGCCAACCAAATCCAAGTATTTACATGTTGATCTTGTGGAAATGTATCCAGGGCATGTGCTTGTAGTACAAGACTACAAAGCACGACGAGCCAACATGGGATAAGGGAGGAAAACAGGAGTGTCATCTCCTTCCAGTAATACATACGCTGTTGCTCCAGCTCCTTCAGCTAATGTTACTCTGGGTTTGATAACCTGATGTGGGGTAATCACCCACACAGACTGAAGAGCTATGGCTTGCGCTTTTTCAGATTGAACTTCAATTTGATGTTGGGTTTGCAACACCAATAACACCGTTCCAATGCTATCTCCTCTAGATAAGGCAGAGGTATTGTCGAAGATACCTGAAATACAAGAACTCGAGAACCTGATATCAACAGAGTATGTAAAATAAGAGGAGAAGTTGGGGTACAGAACCATATGGCATTCTCAGGGGTTATATGAATCTTCAGGTCTAGGCTAATAGGTCACGGTCCCACCACGCAATGCGTCGGTGTAAACAATTCCTTTTCCCCTGCAGTTAATATTTTGGGAGAGATACCATCTGGAAGAATTTCAGTCCTCACCATGTTTTGTGCTGGAGGTGTTGCAATATGATCATAGGGTGTTTGATTATGAATATTCCAGCTGTTTAACAAAAAAAACCTGCTTTAGTAAGATGTGAACTCCAATGTTGTAAAGTTTTAGTACTGGCTAGCTTTTTTAATTGTTCCTTCAACATCCCATTCATTCTTTCAATCAGGCCATTAGCTTGGGGATGGTAGGCAATGTGGAATATCCAATCTATCTCTAGCCCTTGAGCCCAATCTTGGACATTATGTCCACTAAAGTGTGTTCCTTGGTCACTTTGTATTTGGTGAGGAGGTCCGTATTGATGAATGAGTTGTTCTAATGCTTCAATTGTGCTATGTTGATCAGCGTATTTGGTGGGTTTAGCAAAAAACAGTCCTGACACTGTATCCACAGCAGTGAATACGTATCGCCACCCCCTCGACGGGGGCAGGGGGCCAATGTTGGCCCAGTCATCTGCCACAATCCCTTCAGAGGTATACCTGCTGCGGCACAGACATAACCATGGCCACAGACACTTCGGGGTGTCCTGCTCCCATGTGGACTCATCCTCAGGTCACAGTCCCTTCGACTTGAGTTCACACTGGAGTTCCAGCCTGCCCAGTACAGCAGCACAGAAACAGCAGCGATGCCCTGGCCATCTGCCAGCCCAGGTGCACCACCATTGCTGTTATCAAAATGTTCCCAGGCACAGCAGAGTAAGATGATAAGCAGTACAGCAAGCAGCGAAAGCAAAAAGCAGCCACTAACGAGCACTAGACTCTAACATACAGTAAGGCAAGCAAGCCCCATGGCAAGCACAGGAGCCTGCCAATTAATAGCTAAACAGCAATAACAGCTATAAATTTGATCTAGCGCATTCCAATCAAGTCTGTCATTACCTCGAACCCTTCGAGCCCCGCGTTGGGCACCAAAAAGGACTGTCGTGGTTTAACCCCAGCTGCCAACTAAGCACCACGCAGCCGCTCGCTCCCTCGCTTCCCCCCCCCCCGGTGGGATGGGGGAGAGAATCAGAAGGGTAAAAGTGAGAAAACTCATTTCATTGTTATTGCAGTGCTCTTAAAATCATCTAAGATTTTACATACAGAACAAAGATACACTGAGGTACTTGGGCTTTGTTTTCCCCACTTACTTAAAAACTGGTTAACAGTATTAGATGCTGCTTCATCGTGGAGAAAAACATAGACCATTACAGGTTAGCAGCTACTTTAGATTTTCTTTCCATTATCACCCTGACCAAAATATCAAGTACCTAAATCTTATGATAGCTTTGCTCACTAGTGGGTTCCTGCATCAATAACAGTCAATTGCACTGACAATCAGGCTCCATTTCTTTTCCATTATCTGTAACTTCTTTTGTATTATCTATTATCCTTAGACAGCCTTTATGAAAAGATTTTTCTTCTTTGCTTTTCTATATTCCAAGCTTGTACTATTATGGTGATGTGAGAATTAATGAAGTTACTAAATTACAAGGGCTGAAAGCTGGGCAATTGAAAGAATATTTAATTATTTGGTTTTGTGCCCATGGATTTAATTCCAAAGCCTAATTGGCCAAACAATGTATTTTATTAAATATTTGATCTCTTTTCCTTTATTAGGGATTATAGCCATTATCCTGAAAAAAATGATTTTTGCTGGAAAACCATAAGGACATTTGTGGGTTTTTTTGGAGAAAAAGAGGAAGAAAACAATTCTTGAAACATCCTAAACTCACAGGAGTGGTGCATAATATTAAAAATATATGTATCAAATTTAGAATTTTAAAACCAAATTTTCCTATATCTTTTAAGACAAGTTAAACTACAACTGGTAATAGGAGAACATGTGTCACACTCAAAACTGAGTAACAGATTCCTATAATTGAAATTATCTTTGCAAAAGCTAACACTGCAGTAGAATAAAAGAAGCATAAATATGGCAATGCAGCAGCACTGAGGGGCATGTTTGATGTAGTAGTATAACTTTTACATTGTAAAAGATCATAAAAAACCTGAACATTTTTATATTAAAACAGTCAAAAGTATATGTCATGGTTACACGAGTATCCATTCAAAGGAGACAACGTTTTGTAAATATTATGTCTATAGCTGCCATTGTTATCAGGAGAGCTAATAAAACTGGCTAGCAGGCAGAGCTCAGCCCCTTCAAGCTGCTGCCTGCTAGAGCCTTTGAATCCTAAGGTTTCATCTCTCATCTTGAGCCTGCCCTGACAACTAGCTCAAAGAGATACCCTTGCTGCTGGGAATACTGGGTGAAGATGTCTGATCCCTAAGTCCCTGTAGGTGTGTCTGCAGAGGATGCTGGGTGAGATACGAGAGAAGACTCAAGCCTCAATAGAGCAGCTTATTTGTTTGGAGGCTCTAGAAAGGGCAGGTGCTGCTTCACCTCCCCTTTCCCCCTCCTACAACTATTCTTTTGCAGGTTGGGGGGATTCCCCCATGTCTGCTTTTTGCCTCCCTCCCTGTTTTTCTGGGGATATGGATCCCTCTCTTTTTGCATTTCTTATGAAAGTTTTCTTGGAGGGTTAGGATAGTGCTTTTCACAGTGATTGTGCAAAGGTTAGCTTTCTTTTGTCCCATTTGGGGGACAAGGCTCAGCCTTTGCATACTGTCATGACCCAAACTGGGCTGTCTAGAGAGGATCGTGGAGGTTCTATGATTCCCTTGGGCTAAAGGTGAAACACCACCAAACAATCAATTAAACACTTTATTGATGGTAAACACCAACCTGAACTTGGAAAGCATAATGGTAGGCAACCCAAACCAGGAAAGCACAACGATAGGCAACATAGCTTCTAATTCAAATACTTATAAGAGGAAAGGAAAAGGAAGAAAGAGGAGAGAGAGATATCACCACCCTTGGATCCCACAATGTTGATGGTAAACACAGCAGTCCTCTGGTGGTGGGCGTGCTGCTCTTGGAGCACAGGGCCTCCAGCTGTGCTGGCAGCACCAGGTGGGGGAAGACAGGTCCAGAGCAGCAACAGTGTGAAGCCCTCCAGTGGTGGGGGTACACACATGGCTCCTCGAAGTTGTGTCTTTTACAGGCCAGTCCCCGCCTCTAGTCTTGCCCCCCCTGAGGCTTGTTCCAGAATGTTCTCCATCTTCTGCACAGGCACCACTGGGGGGGTGGTGGGGTGGTGGTCGCAAGGGGTCTTTTGGGTGGTCGTGAGCCTCTTCCTCAAATGAACTCCGCATGATTCTATGACCTTTGGCCATCAGAGGGCAGAACAGGCCTCCTGGCTCCATGCCAATCGGCTTCTCCCTGTGGTGCTATGCAGACCCCAATTTATCGCTATGGAGACCTTAACTTGTCTCTATGCAGACCTTAACTTGCCTCACCACTATATTTGAGGCATTAACTCTTTCAGTGTCTCACACATACTCGAGGAGATGGGGTTTTAGATGATTCTACCTCCTTGCTTGTGACATTGATGGATTTCTTTGGGGGAACTTGTGCTTCAACCATATTTCTGGAGGTGAAGCAAAGAGAAAAAGCATTATGAACTGACCGCAACCCCCATTTCCCATCCCCTTGTGCCCCTTGGGGGGAGGAGGTGCAAGAGTTGGGAGTGAAGTTGAGCCCAGGAAGAAGGGAGGGTTGAGGGGAAGGTGTTTTTAGATCTGATCTTATTTCTCATTATCCTGTTCTGTTTGATTGGCAATAAATTAAATTAATTTCCCAAAGTTGAGTCTGTTTTGCCCGTGACATTAATTAGTGAGTGATCTCCCTGTCCTTATCTTGACCCACAAGCTTTTTTCATCTTATTTTCTCCTTCTCGCTGGCAGGGCAGTGTGAGAAACAGAAAAGGCCTTGACGCTGTATAAGCACTGCTCAGCAATAACTAAAACATCCCTGTGTTATCAACACTGTTTTCATCACAAATCCAGAACATAGCACTATACAAGCTACTATGAAGAAAATTAACTCTATCCCGGCCAAAACCAGTACACCCATATAACTCCCCCACGTGGCCTGTCTGTAAGCCTAATGGCACCCGGTGTTTGATGGTAGATTATCATAAACTGAATGAAAATACTGGACCCTTACACATTGCCGTCCCATCTATCACGGATCTTGTTTTCACTATAGAGCAAGTGGCCCATCCTTGGATGGTGGCCCTGGATGTAAAGGATATGTTTTTCATGGTCCCATTACAACCTGAGGATCAAGAGATACTCGCTTTCACTTGAAGTGGAATACAGTACACTTTTACCTGATTACCCCAAGGATTCAAACATAGCCCTACATGGTCACATCAGGCTTTAGCTAGGGAATTAGAACAAGTCCCACAGGAAACAGGGGTAATAGTATATCAATATATAGATGACATTTTAATTATAGTAGATTCCCCCAATAAGGTCCAAATAATGCGTGATCCCATCCTAGTCCATCTGGAAAATAAGGGAATTACTATCCCTGAAGCTAAATGACAGGGACCTAGCCAAACGGTTCTATTTTTAGGCATAACTTTGCAAAGTGGCAGGAAGTGTGTTCCCTCTGATACCTTGCAGCAAATATCCGAGTTGAGCTCACCCTGCAATAAGAAGGAGCTCTGACAAGTCCTAGGAACTTTAAGATTCTGGTGAGCTCATATTGCAGGGTTTAGTATATAATTGCTCGACCCTTATACGATCTGTTGAAGAAGCATGCTACCTGGGAATGGACATTTGCTCATGAAGAGGCACTTTGTTTATTAATACACAATGTTTTAGACTATCAGACTATGGGCCCAATAACACCAGGGGCCCCCTTTAGCCTACATAAAGGACTTGCAGAAAAAGGATATCAATGGGGATTGTGGCAATGAGCTCCTGATAAGGCCCGATTAAGTCCCATATGGTTTGGGTCAAAGGGGTGGCAAGGTTCACAATCACGGTATTCACCCTGGGAAAAATTGCTGCTGGCTACTTATGTAGCTCTGTTAGATATTGAACCCACACAAGATGCACCCTTAGAAATATGGATGCCGTTCTCCATCCTCAAAAGAATCAGAGAGTCTGTTTCCATTCCCCAGGGAATTGCATACTCCAGTACAATCCAAAAGCACATCACAACTGGGTCAAGGGGAGAACAGGACTTACAGGAAAGTTGACAAAGTACAATATCCAGTGGCAAGGGGATGCTGAGCCACCCCTTGATATGATGCCCTCACCCATTGTCTGGTGGTTTAACCCCAGCTGCCAACTAAGCCCCACACAGCCACTCGCTCACTCCCCGCCCAGTGGGATGGGGGAGAGAATCGGAAGAGTAAAAATGAGAAAACTCGTGGGCTGAGATAAAGACAGTTTAATAGGTAAAGCAAAAGCTGCGCACGCAAGCAAAGCAAAACAAGGAATTCGTTCGCTACTTCCCATCGGCAGGCAGGTGTTCAGCCATCTCCAGGAAAGCAGGGCTCCATCACACGTAACGGTTACTTGGGAAGACAAACGCCATCACTACGAACGTCCCCTCATTTATTAGCAATATGCGCTACCAACCGCTCTACAGTACCTTGCAGCCCATGGCACCGCTCTGCTTGAGTAGTAATTACTTCTTGTGCAATCGCCTTTGCATCTTGTAAAGTCCCGGCTTCCCTTTCCAACTCTCTCATTTTACTCTGTAATGCCACAACTTCATGATCAAGAGCTCTAAGACCGGTAACTAATAACCATCCCAATCTTCCCGCTAATTTGCAAGAAGACTCCGCTGCCGCTTTCTGTGGCAATCCACGCATAGCTGTTTCAATTGTCTGGGGGGGGTAACCACTGCCCTGTCATCTATTTCAGGCCATGCTTCCAGCGGAGCCAATGTAGCCAGGAAAGTGGCCACAGGGGTCCAGTGCTCAGTACTGGGCCATCCCGGAATACAGGGAGTCACCATCGTGGCCTCCCCGATCGCCAAACCTGCTGTTTTCGCCTGTTTATCAGGGATTCGCGCAGGCGTAGTTTACCACTGTAGCAGGGCAGGAATCTCAAGCATGATCGATAAGGTGCCTCCAAGTCTATCACAGGCCTATGTTATCTAGACACGGATGTTCTACTTGTCAAACACACAAGGATAAACAACAATTAGAATGATATATGTGTTTTTCTACACCCCAGCTGCAAGTCACTTGAGCATGTTTACAATCCTCCTTGCCAATCTTCCATTATTATCCCACACCGTGTGAGAGCAAGAGCAAAAGCTAGACGAAGAGAGAGCGAAATAGAGGGAGAGAGCAAGAGAGAGAGAAAGCAAAAGCGAGAATGTGAGAGCGAGACTGAGAGTGAATGAAAAGGCGAGATAGATAAAAAGCTAGAGAGAGAGAAAGGCTAGTGAAAGAGAGAGAAAGCGAGAAACAGACATGTTGTTTTTCCTCTTCCTTTCCCTGTTTGCCCACTTTGGAAACTGTTTAGGGGAGTTGTTTGTGACAGCTAGCTGATATAAATCAGCAGTTAAAATGCAAGCTGGCTGTTATGGTCAGGTTACTTTTGGAAGTTATTCATTGCATTACTTCCCAATTTGGTATGGAGAAAAATAGCTTATCTTATAAACTGAATGTAGATATTATCTTGACATTGCTGCTTTTATTGTTAATATTGCCAGAATTGTGGAATGCAGTTTGTTACAGCAGATGCTTAGTGTCAATGTTGTTCAATTATGTTATGGCAAGACTAATCATGTTCTGAAAATGTTAACAGTGACATATTATAGTTTCAAAATATTTCCCATACCTGAGACAGAAGGAACATTCTAGGGGGTGGGTTGACCTTGGCTGGCCGCCAGGTGCCCACCCAGCCGCTCTGTCACTCCCCCTCCTCAGCAGGACACAGGGGAGAGAAAATACGACGAAAAAGCTTGTGAGTCAACATAAGGACAGGGAGATCACTCAGCAATTACCATCACGGGCAAAACAGACTTGACTTGGGGAAGATTCATTTAATTTATTGCCAACTAAACGGAGTAGGATAATGAGAAGCAAAGACAAAATTAAAACCACCTTCCCCCCACCCCCTTCTTCCCAGGCTCAACTTCACTCCTGACTCTTCTACCTCCTCCCCCACTGAGCAGCGCAGGGGGGGTGGGGAACGGGGGGGATGCAGTCAGGTCATAATGCTTTGTCTCTGCCACTCCTTCCTCCTCATGCTGTTCCTCTGCTCCAGCGTGGGGATACAGTCCTTCACGAACTGCTCCAGCATGGGTCCTTCCCACGGGCTGCAGTTCTTCACGAACTGCTCCAGCATTGGTCCTTTCCATGGGGGTGCAGTCCTTCAGGAACGGACTGCTCCAGCGTGGGTCCCCCGCAGGGTCACAGGTCCTGCCAGGAGCCTGCTCCGGCGTGGGCTCTCCACGGGCTGCAGTGTGGATATCTGCTCCGGTGTGGGGTCCTCCATGACCAGCCGGCTTAGCTCAGTTGGTTAGAGCATGGTGCTAATAACGCCAAGTTCACAGGTTCAATCCCTGCTTACTGCAGGGGGGGTTGGGCTCGATGATCTCTCAAGGTCCCTTCCAACCCAAAGCATTCTATGATTCTATGGGCTGCAGGGGGACAGCCTGCTCCACCATGGTCTTCTCCACGGTCTACCGGGGAATCTCTGCTCTGGCACCTGGAGCACCTCCTCCCCCTCCTTCTTCACTGACCTTGGTGTCTGCAGAGTTGTTTCTCTCGCATGTTCTCACTCCTCTCTCTCACAGCTGCTGTGCAGCATTTTTTACCCTTTCTTAAATATGTTATCAGAGAGGCACCAACAGCATCACTGATGGGTTTAGCTTTGGCCAGTGGCAGGTCCATCTTGGAGCCGGCTGGAACTGGCTCTATCCGACATGGGGGCAGCTTCTGGTGTCTCCTCACAGAAGCCACCCCTGCGGTTTCCCCCGCCCCGCTACCAAAACCCTTGCCATGTAAATGCAGTACAAGAAGTAACAAAGTGTTAGAAGGAAAGATGTTTTGCCTTCTAAATTCATTGCAAGTGACAAGGCGCGCTCTCATTTTGCCCCAAAATACAGGCATTCCAATATTCTGACACTAGTATTTCCGGAAAGGTTCAATTTTACCTCTGCACTGAAATCCAGACACCTTTTTGAACTTTGTTTATACTAGTATAACAGCGATGTTATACCAGTACAAAGCTCGTAGGTTGATCAATCAAAAACATTCCTGAATTAGAAAATAGAACATTAATTTACTTGTAGTTATTTTTCTATGAAACGATGGGTTTATCTCAGTGATATCCAATATTTGTTTTTAAGCCTTGTTCTGTATTAAATAAAATCCATTAGTAAAATTCCTATGGGTTTCCACGAGTGGTCCACTGAATCCAAGTATGTTAATTGAAAACTGAATCTATTGCTGCAACATAAATTGGACAACTATTTCAGATTACTTAAGTTGTGAGCTTTTGGGTCAGGGGCTATCTTTGTTCTGTGTTGCACGCTGCTTAGCACAGTGGTATCAGAGAATAACACTTCCATATAATATATTGCAGTACTAATAAATGTAATAATTTTTAGGGGGGGAATAAGAGCTAAACACTTCTGAAAGCTCCTGATGTTCAGATGAAGATGAATGCTTGCATGCGCCGATAAAGCAGTTTAACTATTCAGTTTCGATTGATGCTGAGTGTGCTGACAGCTTGTGCTGAGAACACTGCCCAGGCAGGAGTAATGCCCAAACTCAGCATTGTTTTCTCCTTGGAAACATGCTGCCTGAAGTGGAGAAGGCTGAGGTGAGAGTCTGTAGTCTTAATTCACTCACAGAGGGGAACACATCCACCTGTCCTGGTTTTGGCTGGGATAGAGTTAATTTTCTTCCTAGTAGCTGGCATAGTGCTGTGTTTTGGATTTAGTAGGAGAAGAATGTTGATAACACACTGATGTTTTTAGTTGTTGCTAAGTAGTGCTTATGCTAGTCAAGGACTTTTCAGCTTCCCAGGCTCTGCCAGGTGCACAAGAAACTGGGAGGGGGCACAGCCAGGATAGTTGATCCAAACTGACCAAAGGGCTATTCCACACCATATGACGTCATGTTCAGTATATAAACTGGGGGGGGTGTTGGCCAGGGAGCAGCGATCGCTGCTCGGGAGCTGTCTGGGTATCGGTCGGCGGGTGGTGAGCAATTGCATTGTGCATCACTTGCTTTGTATATTATTATTACTGTTATTATTACTACTACTATTGTACTTTATTTTGTTTCAACTGAAAAATTAAACTGTTCTTATCTCAACCCAGGAGTTTTTCTCACTCTTACTCCTCCGATTCTCTCCCCCATCCCACCGGGGCAGGGGGAGTGAGCGAGCGGCTGCGTGGTGCTTAGTTGCTGGCTGGGGCTAAACCACGACACCACCATTTAGTAGTGTCAATCAATTTTACTCCTTTTAGATCTGTACTAGCACTATGCACAATGCTATGCCGTGAACATATATCAAGTTGAGTTGGAACGGGCTGGCACTAAGCGGGTGTGTCTGCGCTATGCTCTCATCTATGGGGTGTGTGTGGCCAATGTGGGACACAGTGCATAAGCATATCTTCTGGTGCCAAGCTGAGACAGCAAAAGAGACCAGTCCCTGACCACTGGGAAGAAGGATAAAAAAATATTTCTTATGCCCCAGAGTGCCAACTAGCTGACTAGGATGACAGCAGGAACAGGAATAGATGATGTTAGTGTCGCAGGGCTATAGCCTGGTTTGGAAGCTGATGCAAAACCTCTGGAAGCCAATGGGCTTTCATTGACTTCAAGGTCTTTCACGATGGATGCAGAAATGGTTGTGTCCACTGTGTAGCCACGCAAATCATGCCAAGTGGTTGAGATGAGACTTGGATACAAACTTAAGTGTCAGTTGTAAGGAATTGTGTACATATCTGAAAATATGCTTTGTAATGCTAGGAAATGATTAAGGGACTGGAGCATCTCTCCTGTGAGGAAAGGCTGAGAGAGCTGGGACTGTTTAGCCTGGAGAAGAGAAGGCTCAGGGGGGATCTCATCAATGTGTCTAAATACCTGAAGGGAGGGTGCAAAAAGACGGAGCCAGGCTCTTTTCAGTGGTGCCCAGCGACAGGACAAGAGGCAATGGGCACAAACTGAAACACAGGAGGTTCCAGCTGAACATCAGGAAACACTTTTTTACTGTGAGGGTGACTGAGCACTGGCACAGGTTGCCCAGGGAGGTTGTGGAGTCTCCCTCCTTGGGGAGATATTCAAAAGTCATCTAGACATAGTCCTGGGCAGTCGGTTCTAGGTGGCCCTGCTTGAGCAGGGGGGTGTCAGGGACTGAAAGAGTTAATGCCTCAAACATTGTGGTGAGGCAAGTTAAGGTCTGCAAAGAGACAAGTTAAGGTCTCCATAGTGATACATTGGGGTCTGCATAGCACCACAGGTGAGAAGCCGATTGGTGCGGAGTTGGCGCGGAGTTGGCACAGAGCCGGGAGGCTGTCAGAGGACTCACAGTTCCGCCCTCTGATGGCCAAAGGTCATGCAGAGTTCATTTGAGGAAGGGGCTCACGACCACCCGAAAGAGGCCTTGTGACCACCACCCCCCACAGTGGCGCCTGCGCAGAAGATGGAGAACATTCTGGAACAAGCCTCAAGGGGGGCGAGACTAGAGGCGGGGACTGGCCTATAAAAGACACAACTTTGAGGAGCCACGTGGCGCAGCCCCACCATCGGAGGACCCCACGCTGCTGCTGCCCCTGCTCCAGAGCAGCCTCCCCCACCCGCTGCCAGCACAGTCGGAGGCCTTGTGCTCCGGGAGCAGCGTGCCCACTGCCGGAGGACTGCTGCGGGATCCAAGGGTGGCGATCTCTCTCTCTCTCTCTCCTCTTTCTTCCTTTTCCTTTCCTTTTATAAGTATTTGGATTAGAACCCGTGTTGTTTATTGTGGTGCTTTCCTGGTTCGGGTTGCCTCCTTATTCACATAAACCGTTGACCAAGTCTGAGACTAAGATTGGACCTAGCCACACCTAGACTCCTCTCTGGAAAGGAGTTTAGAAAGCAAGGGGGTCTATTCTGAACCTCGTGACTCAACGGGAGGGTCTCCCTTATCCCCTGCATATTGTGGTTCTTTCCAAGTTCAGGTTGGCGTTTACTGTCAATAAAGTGTTTAATTGATTGTTTGGTGTTGTTTCACCTTAATTTAGCCCAAGGGAATCACAGAACCTCCACAATCCGCTCTGGACAGTCCAGTTTGGGTCATGACAGGGGGTTTGGACCAGGTGACCTCCAGAGGTCCCTTCAGACCTCCACAATTCTGTGATTCTGTGATTGTGAGGTGAGAGAGAGCAAAAAAGCAAGCACAAAAGTGATTAAGCAAGAAAATATTAAAGTGAGAAATTGAGCATGAAAAAGTGAGACCGTGAGAAAGAATGCAAGAGCATGAGTGAGAAAGCATGAGAGAAAGTGACAGTGAGTGAGAAAGCAAGAGCAAGCAAGAGAAAGAGCAACATAGGGAGAGCATGAGAAATCAAGAGAGCAAGAAAATGAGCTTGTGAGTGAGTAAGTGAGAGCATGAAAAAGCAATAGAGCGTGTGAGAAAGCAAGAGTGTGTGCGAAAGCTTGAGAGTGAGAAAGTGAGTGCAGCCAAGAACGCAAGCAAGAGGGAAGGTGGGAGTGAGAGAAAGAGATTGAGAAAGTGACCGCAAGAAAGAGTGAGCAAGAGAAAGCAAGCTCAAGGTGAGCAAGAGCAATAGCGAGAAAGCAAGAGAGAAATTAAGCCAGTGAGGCGAAGGGCTCCGGAGCAGAGGATTGCGACGGGGGACCCTTCCTAAAGTGGCAAATCGGTGGCAAAAGCACAAAGGCAAAAGCACAGGGAGAGAGAGGGTACCCCAGGTCCCGCCCCAGAGTGGGAAAGAGTGAGCTCCTGATGAGTGGCAGCTCTGACTCAGCATGGGCAGGGACAAGAGTGCCCCCTCACATACAAGAGCAGCCCCCATGGAGCGCGAGTGACCAGGAACGCGGCAAACAAGGTGGGCAAACAGGGCGTGGTGTGTCAGAAGGGCGTGGTGTGGCAGTTTGTGCAGGTGGGGCGTGCGGGCAGGGCGCAGTCCCCCTCCTGGCTCTAAAGAGTTAACACAACTAGTGGTCATCGCCCTCCCAGGAGCAGACATAACTATGGTTTCCACTTGCCCGAAAGCCATCGCCAGAAGGAATGTGGCGAACCAGATGGCGCTCCCGCACAAACATACAGCCGTCTAGGTCTCTGGCTGCAGGGAGCGCCTGAGCCTGTCACTCATACCGGAGGTGACCAGGTGAAGGATCTGCTCAGCCTGGTGGCAGAGCTGAAAGAGGAAGTGGAAAGGCTGAGGAGTATCAGGGAGTGTGAGAGGGAGATAGATTGGTGGAGCAACACCCTACCATCCCTGGGGCCAAGGCAGCAGATGGAGGCTCCACAAGGAGCAGAGGATCCCCTTCCCTCTTGCCACCAAGCAGAAGGAGGGGACCTAAGAGATGGGGGCGGAATGGAAACAGGTCCCTGCTCGGGGCAGCAGGCGAATCCCCTCCCGGCCTCCCTCACCTTCCCAGTTGCCCTTACACAACAGATATGGGGCTCTGGAACTTGAGGGCCAGGCAAATGAGGATGTAGGTGAAGGTCCAGCCAGGGGGTTGCCTAGGGCAAGTCAGTCAGCCCCATGCATTATGACTGCTTCTGTTAAGAAAAAAAGGAGGGTAACTGTGGTAGGCGATTCCCTCCTGTGGGGAACTGAGGGCCCAATATGCTGTCCAGACCCATCCCACAGGGAAGTCTGCTGCCTCCCTGGGGTCTGGGTTAGAAATATTACTAGGAAACTCCCTGGTCTGGTACAGCCCTCTGATTATTACCCGCTATTGGTTATGCAGGCTGGCAGTGATGAGGTTGCGGAGAGAAGTCCTAAAGCAATCAAGAGGGACTTCAGGGCACTGGGGTGATTGGTTGCAGGATTGGGAGCACAGGTAGTGTTTTCCTCTATCCCGTCAGTGGCAGGGAAGCATGCTGAAAGGAATGGGAAAACTCACCTGATTAACAAGTGGCTCAGAGGCTGGTGCCATCGGTGGAATTTTGGGGTTTTCGATCATGGGGAGGTTTACACAGCACCGGGCCTGCTGGCAGCAGATGGAGATCAGCTGTCTCCAAAGGGGAAAAGGATTCTCGCTCATGAGTTGGTGGGAGTCATTGAGAGGGCTTTAAACTAGGTTTGAAGGGGGAAGGGGATATAACCAGGCTCAGCAGAGAGGAGCCCAGGGGTGGCATGGCAACGTTGGGGGTGAAATCGATAGCCCGGCTCAAGTGCATCTACACCAATGCACGCAGCATGGGCAACAAACAGGAGGAGCTGGAAGCCCTTGTGCAGCAGGATGGCTATGACATAGTCGCCATCACAGAAACATGGTGGGACGACTCTCATGACTGGAGTGCTGCGCTGGATGGCTATAATCTCTTCAGAATGGATAGGCATGGGAGGAGAGGCGGTGGGGTGGCTCTGTATGTTAGGGAGTGTTTCGATTGTATAGAGCTCAATGATTGTGATGATAAGGCCAAGTGCTTATGGATAAGGATGAGGGGGAAGGCCAACAAGGCGGATGTCCTGTTAGGAGTCTGCTATAGACCACCCAACCAGGATGTAGAGGTAGATGAAGCGTTCCACAAGCGGCGGGCAGAAGTCTTGCAATTGCTAGCCCTTGTTCTCGTGGGGGACTTCAACTTGCCAGGCATCTGCTGGAAATACAACACAGCAGAGAGGCAACAGACTCGGAAGTTCCTAGAGTGTGTGGAGGATAACTTCCTGATGCAGCTGGTAAGTGAGCCTACCAGGGGAGGTGCCTCGCTTGACCTGCTGTTTACAAACAGAGAAGGACTGGTGGGAGATGTCATGGTCAGAGGCCGTCTTGGACTTAGCGACCATGATATGATAGAGTTCTCAATTCTTGGTGACGTAAGGAGGAGGGGCAGCAAAACCACTACCATGGACTTCCAGAGGGCAGACTTTGGCCTGTTCAGGACAATGGTTGGGAAAGTCCCTTGGGAGGCCGTCCTGAAGGGCAAAGGGGTCCAGGAAGGCTGGGCGTTCTTCAAGAAGGAAGTCTTAAGGGCGCAGGAGCGGGCTGTCCCCATGTGCCGTAAGACCAACCGTCGGGGAAGATGACTGGCCTGGCTGAACAGGGAGCTTTTGCTGGGACTCAGGGAAAAAAGGAGAGTCTACCACCTTTGGAAGAAGGGGCAGGCAACTCAGGAAGAGTACAGGGATCTCGTTAGGTCACGCAGAGAGAGAATTAGAAAGGCAAAAGCCCAGCTAGAACTCAATCTGGCCACTGTTATAAGAGATAATAAAAAATGTTTCTACAAGTACATTAACAACAAAAAGAGAGCCAAGGAGAATCTCCATCCTTTGTTGGATGCAGGGGGGAACATTGTCAGCAAGGATGAGGAAAAGGCTGAGGTACTTAATGCCTTCTTTGCCTCAGTCTCTAATAGTCAGACCAGTTATCCCCAGGGTATTCAGCCCCCTGAGCTGGAAGACAGGGATGGGGAGCAGAATGGAGCCCCCATAGTCCAGGAGGAAGCAGTTAATGACCTGCTACGCCACTTGGACGCTCACAAGTCTATGGGGCCAGATGGGATCCACCCGAGAGTACTGAGGGAGCTGGCAGAGGAGCTTGCCAAGCCACTTTCCATCATCTATCAGCAGTCCTGGTTAACAGGGGAGGGCCCTGATGACTGGAGGCTTGCCAATGTGACGCCCATCTGCAAGAAGGTCCGGAAGGAGGATCCAGGGAACTACAGGCCCGTCAGCCTGACCTCGGTGCCGGGAAAGATTATGGAGCGGTTCATACCGAGTGCACTCAACAGGCATGTGCAGGTCAACCAGGGGATCGGGCCCAGCCAGCATGGGTTCATGAAAGGCAGGTCTTGCTTGACGAACCTGATCTCCTTCTATGACCTGCTGACCCGCCTAGTGGATGAGGGAAAGTCTGTGGATGTGGTTTACCTGGACTTTTACTCAAGTCTTTGACACCGTCTCCCACAGCATTCTCCTAGGGAAGCTGGGGGCTGATGGCCTAGGCAGGTGTACTCTTCGCTGGGTAAAAAACTGGCTGGATGTCTGAGCCCAGAGAGTTGTGGTGAATGGAGTTGCATCCAGTTGGTGACCGGTCAGAAGCGGTGTTCCCCAGGGCACAGTTCTGGGGCCAGTCTTGTTCAATATCTTTATCAATGATCTAGACGAGGGGATCAAGTGCGCCCTCAGCAAGTTTGCAGATGACACCAAACTGGGTGGGAGTGTCGATCTGCTCGAGGGTAGGACGGCCCTGCAGAGGGATCTGGACAGGCTGGATCGATGGGCCAAGGCCAACTGTATGAGGTTCAACAAGGCTAAGTGCCGGGTCCTGCACTTGGGTCACAACAACCCCATGCAACACTACAGGCTTGGGGAAGAGTGGCTGGGAAGCTGCCTGGCCGAAAAGGACCTGAGAGTGTTGGTTGACATCTGGCTGAACATGAGCCAGCAGTGTGCCCAGGTGGCCAAGAAGGCCAACAGCATCCTGGCTTGTATCAGGAATAGTGTGGCCAGCAGGAGCAGGGAAGTGATCGTCCCTTTGTATTCGGCACCAGTGAGTCTGCACCTGGAATACTGTGTCCAGTTTTGGGCCCCTCAATGCAAGAAGGACATGGAGTTGCTGGAGTGTATCCAGAGAAGGGCAACAAAGCTGGTGAAGGGTCTAGAGAACAAGTCTCATGAGGAGCGGCTAAGGGAACTGGGATTGTTTAGTCTGGAGAAGAGGAGGCTGAGGGGAGACCTTATTGCTCTTTACAACTACCTGAAAGGAGGTTGTAGCGAGGTGGTTGTTGGTCTCTTCTCCCAAGTAGTTAGCGATAGGACGAGAGGAAATGGCCTGAAGTTGCATCAGGGGAGGTTTAGAATGGATATTAGGAAAAATTTCTTCACAGAAAGAATGGTAAAGCATTGGAACAGGCTGCCCAGAGAGGTGGTGGCGTCAAAATCCCTGGAAATGTTCAAAAAACGGGTAGATGTGGCACTCTGGGACATGGTTTAGTGGGCATGGTGGTGTTGGACTGATGATCTTAGAGGTCCTTTCGAACCTTAATGATTCTTGGTTTTTACTTTCATTAAAAAATAATCCAGCCACCAAGCCAGGAAACATGAAATTGCTACTATACCCTTAATTGGTTTAGTGGTGGACTTGGTAGTGTTAGGTTAATGGTTGGACTGGATGACCTTAAAGGTCTTTTCCAACTTAAATGATTCTATGATTCTATGATTGTGGGGTTGCTGAGGGTCGAAGAACAACAGGTACCCATCGCTTCCACAATAGTGCACAGGCGGCAATATCGCACCAACCGAGACTCCCTGATTCCCATCCATAACCTGATTCGTCGACTGGAGAGCCAGGGAGTGATCAGCAAGACTCACTCACCCTTTAACAGTCCCATATGGCCAGTGCGAAAGTCTAATGGGGAGTGGAGACTAACAGTGGCCTATCGTGGCCTGAACGAAGTTACACCGCCGCTGGGTGCTGCCGTGCCAGACATGCTAGAACTTCAATATGAACTGGAGTCAAAGGCAGCCAAGTGGTATGCCACAATTGACATTGCTAATGCATTTTTCTCAATCCCTTTGGCAGCAGAGAGCAGGCCCCAGTTTGCTTTTACCTGGAGGGGTGTTCAGTACACCTGGAATCGACTGCCCCAGGGGTGGAAACTCAGACCTACCATTGGCCATGGACTGATCCAGATGGCACTGGAACAGGGTGAAGCTCCAGAACATCTGCAGTACATTGATGACATCATTGTGTGGGGCAATACAGCAGAAGAAGTTTTTGAGAAACGGGAGAAAATAGTCCAAATCCTTCTGAAGGCTGGTTTCACCATAAAACAAAGTAAGGTCAAGGGACCTGCACAGGAGATCCAGTTTTTAGGAATAAAATGGCAAGATGGACGTCGCCAGATCCCAATGGATGTGATCAACAAAATAACAGCTATGTCCCCACCAACTAGCAAAAAGGAAACACAAGCTTTCTTAGGCGTTGTGGGCTTTTGGAGAATGCATATTCCAAATTACAGTCAGATCGTAAGCCCTCTCTATCAAGTGACCTGGAAGAAGAACGATTTCAAATGGGACCCTGAGCAACAACAAGCCTTTGAACAAATTAAACGTGAGATAGTTCATGCAGTAGCCCTTGGGCCAGTCCGGGCAGGGCAAGATGTAAATAATGTGCTCTACACAGCAGCTGGGGAGAATGGCCCTACCTGGAGCCTCTGGCAGAAAGCCCCAGGGGAGACTCGAGGTCGACCCCTAGCGTTTTGGAGTCGGGGATACAGAGGATCCGAAGCCCGCTATACTCCAACTGAGAAAGAGATATTGGCAGCATATGAAGGGGTTCGAGCTGCTTCGGAAGTGGTTGGTACTGAAGCCCAGCTCCTGCTGGCACCCCGACTGCCGGTGCTGGGCTGGATGTTCAAAGGGAGGGTCCCCTGTACACATCATGCAACTGATGCTACGTGGAGTAAGTGGGTTGCACTAATCACACAACAGGCTTGCATAGGAAACCCCAGTCGCCCAGGAATCTTGGAAGTGATCATGGACTGGCCAGAAGGCAAAAACTTCAGAATATCACCAGAGGAGAAGGTGACACGTGCTGAGGAGGCCCCACTATATAATAAACTGCCAGAAAATGTGGAGCAATATGCCCTGTTCACTGATGGGTCCTGTCGTCTTGTGGGGAAGCATCGGAGGTGGAGAGCTGCTGTATGGAGTCCTATACGACAAGTCGCAGAAACTGCTGAAGGAGAAGGGAAGTCAAGTAACTTTGCAGAGGTGAAATCCATCCAGCTGGCTTCTATTGCTGAACGAGAGAAGTGGCCAGTCCTTTATCTCTGTACTGACTCATGGATGGTGGCAAATGCCCTGTGGGGGTGGTTGCAGCAATGGAAGCAGAGCAACTGGCAGCGCAGAGGCAAACCCATCTGGGCTGCTGCACTGTGGCAAGATATTGCTGCCCGGGTAGAGAACCTGTCTGTAAAAGTACGTCACTGTTGTGGTGTAACCCCAGCCAAGCAACTAAGCACCACACAGCTGCTCGCTCACTCCACCTACCCCGATGGGATCGGGGAGAGAATCGGAGGAGTAAGAGTGAGGAAAAACTCTTGGGTTGAGATAAGAACAGTTTATTAATTGAAATAAAAGAAAGTAAAATAGTAGTAGTAGTAGTAATAACAATATAATAATAATAGTAATAATAATATACAAAGCAAGTGATGCACATTGCAATTGCTCACCTCCTGCTGACCGATACCCAGACAGTTCCTGAGCAACAATTGCTGCTCCCCGGCCAACCCCCCACAGTTTATATACTGAGCATGACATCACGTGGTATGGAATAGCCCTTTGGTCAGTTTGGATCAACTATCCTGGCTGTGCCCCCTCCCAGTTTCTTGTGCACCTGGCAGAGCCTGGGAAGCTGAAAAGTCCTTGACTAGCATAAGCAGTACTCAGCAACAACTAAACCATCAGTGTGTTATCAACATTCTTCTCCTACTAAATCCAAAACACAGCACTATGCCTGCTACTAGGAAGAAAACTAACTCTATCCCAGCCGAAACCAGGACAGTCACGTAGATGCTCACGTACCCAAGAGTCGGGCCACTGAAGAACATGGAAACAACCAGCAGGTGGATCAGGCCGCTAAGATTGAAGTGGCTCAGGTGGATCTAGACCCTCACATAAGGGTGAATTATTTATATCTTGGTGGGCCCATGACGCCTCAGGCCATCAAGGAAGGGATGCAACATATAGATGGGCTCGTGATCGAGGGGAGGACTTAACTATGGACAGTATTGCACAGGTTATTCATGAATGTGAAACATGCGCTGCAATCAAGCAAGCCAAGCGGTTCAACCCCCTCTGGTATGGAGGATGATGGCTGAAATATAAATATGGGGAGGCCTGGCAGAATGATTATATCACGCTCCCACAAACACACCAAGGCAAGCAACATGTGCTCACCATGGTGGAAGCAACCACTGGATGGCTGGAAACATATCCCGTGCCCCATGCCGCTGCCCGGAACACCATCCTGGGCCTTGAAAAGCAAGTCCTGTGGTGACATGGCACCCCAGAAAGAATCGAGTCAGGCAATGGGACTCATTTCCGAAACAACCTCATAGACACCTGGGCCAAAGAGCACGGCATTGAGTGGGTATATCACATCCCTTACCATGCACCAGCCTCCGGGAAAATTGAATGATACAATGGACTGTTAAAGACTACCCTGAGACCAATGGGTGGTGGGACATTCAAACATTGGGATACACATTTAGCAAAAGCCACCTGGTTAGTCAATACTAGGGGATCTGCCAATCAAGCTGGCCCTGCCCAATCAAAACTTCTACGTACTGTAGAAGGAGATAAAGTCCCTGTAGTGCACATAAAAAATATGCTGGGGAAGACAGTCTGGGTTACTTCCCCCTCTGGCAAAGGCAAACCCATTCGTGGGATTGTTTTTGCTCAAGGACCTGGGTGCACTTGGTGGGTGATGTGAAAGGATGGGGAAGTCCAATGTGTACCTCAAGGAAATTTGATTTTGGGTGAAAGTAGCTATGGCCCCATGGCTGGGCATCAGTTAGCGGGTGGTGAGCGGTTGCATTGTGCATCACTTTTTTTTGTATATTTTTTTATCATCAGTATTATTTCTTTCTCTTCCTCTGCATTTATCTCAACCCACGGGTTTTACTTTTTTTTTTGTCTCCCCCATCCCACTGGTGGGGGATGGTGGGCGAGCAGCTGTGTGGTGCTGAGTTGCCGAATGGGGTTAAACCATGACTATGTGACAAGAAAACTTCCTACTCTGGTATGGCCCTCAGATTATTATCCATTATTGCTTTGTCATGTAGGCAGCGATGAAGTTGCAATAAGAAGTGTGAGGGCAATCAAAAGAGACTTCAGGGCCTTGAGACGACTGGTTAAGGGATCACGAGCACAAGTAGTGATCTCCTCCATCCTTCCAGTTGCAGGGAATGATGAGGGAAGACACAGGAAGAGCCAGCAAATCAATACCTGGCTCTGTGACTGGTGTTGCTGGCAGAATTTTGGGGTTTTTGATCACAGGTCGGTCTAAATGACAGCAGGCCTGCTGGCAACAGATGGGGTACACCTGTCTCAAAGGGGGAAAAGGATCTTTGCACAGGAGTTAGCAGGGCTCATTGAAAGAGCCTTAAACTAGATTTGAAGAGGGGAAAGGGATAAAACCAGGATCACTAGAGATAAGCCTGGGGGCAGCACGCCAATGTTTGAGGGACGGTATGCTATCAAGGTCTTTCGGTGTGCTCCACAATGTGCTGAGTACACTGGAACACATTTGAAATGTCCCTGTACTAATGCATGCAGCACCTTAGCTATCTCAATGGGGTAGCGAATGAAGATCCACGCAGCAGTAAAGACACAAGGGTTGTTGATGTGTTAGAAACCACGGAAGCGCCTGAGAATGGTCACATACGAATTAGGGCTTCTCCCCCCAAAAAGGTGGTGGGATCAATGGCTTAACCGAAGTGCATCTACACCAATGCACGCAGCATGGGCAACAAACAGGAGGAGTTGGAAGCCATTGTGCAGCTGGAAAATGATGATATAGCTGCCATCATGGAAACGTGGTGGGATGACTTGCACAACTGGAGTGCTGCAATGGATGGGTATAAACTCTTCAGAAGGCATAGGTAAGGAAGGAGTGGCAGTGGGGTAGCCCTGTATGTTAGGAAGTGTTTTGACTGTCTAGAGCTTGATGATGGTGATGATAGGGTTGAATGTTTATGGGTAAGAATCAGGGGAAAGGCCAGCAAGGCAGATATCATGGGGAGTCTGTTATGGACCACCCAACCAGGATGAAGAGGCAGATGAAATATTCTATAAGCAGCTGGGAGAAGTCTCACAATCGTTAGCCCTTGTTCTCATGGGGGACTTCAACTTACCAGATATCTGCTGGAAATACAATACAGCAGAGAGGAAACAGTCTAGGAGTTTCCTGGAGTGTGTGGAAGATAACTTCCTGACACAGCTGGTGAGTGAGCCAACTAGGGAAGGCGCCCTGCTGGACCTGTTGTTTGTGAACAGAGAAGGACTTGTGGGTGATGTGATGGTTGGAGGCTGTCTTGGGCATAGCAATCATGAAATGATAGAGTTTTTGATTCTTGGAGAAGTAAGAAGGGTGGTTAGCAGAACTGCTACCTTGGACTTCCGGAGGGCAGACTTTGGCCTGTTTAGGGGCCTGGTTGACAGAGTCCCTTGGGAGGCAGTCTTGAAGGGCAAAGGAGTCCAGGAAGGCTGGACATTCTTCAAGAAGGGAATCTTAAAGGTGCAGAGGCAGGCCGTCCCCATGTGCTGTAAGATGAACCGTCGGGGAAGAAGACCGGCCTGGCTGAACAGAGAGCTTTGGCTGTAAATCAGGAAAAAAAAAGAGAGTTTATGACCTTTGGAACAAGGGGCAGGCAACTTAAGAGGACCACAAGGATGTCATGAGGTTATGCAGGGAGAAAATTAGAAGGGCCGAAGCCCAGCTAGCTTAGCTTAATCTGGCTACTGCCGTAAAAGACAATATAAATGCATTAACAACAAAAGGAGGACTAAGGAGAATCTCCATCCTTTGCTGGATGCAGGGGGAACACTGCCACCAAGGATGAGGAAAAGGCTGAGGTACTTAATGCCTTCTTTGCCTCAGTCTTTAATAGTCAGACCAGTTGTTCTCGGGGTAGCCAGCCCCTTGAGCTGGAAGACAGAGATGGGGAAGCAGAATGAAGCCCCCATAATCCAAGGGGAAATGGTTAGAGACCTGCTATACCACTTAGACATACACGGGTCTATGGGGCTGGATGGGACCCACCCAAGGGTACTGAGGGAGCTGGCGGACGTGCTCACCAAGCCACTTTCAATCCTTTATCAGCAGTCCTAGCTAACCGTGGAGGTCCCAGTTGACTGGAGGTTAGTAAATGTGATGCCCATCTACAAGAAGGGCTGGAAGGAGGATCCGGGGAACTACAGGCCTGTCAGCCTGACCTCGGTGCTGGGGAAGGTTATGGAGCAGATCATCTTGAGTGCCATCACACGGCACATACAGGACAACCCGGTGATGAGGCCCAGTCAGCATGGGTTTGTGAAAGGCAGGTCCTGCTTGGCTAACCTGATCTCCTTCTATGACACACTTAGTGGACAAGGGAAAGGCTGTGGATGTTGTTTACCTGGACTTTAGTAAAGCCTTTGACACCATTTCCCACAGCATTCCCCTAGAGAAACTGGCTGCTCATGGCTTGGACGGGTGTACTCTTCGCTGGGTAAAAACTGGCTGGATGTCTGAGCCCAGAGAGTTGTGGTGAATGGAGTGAAATCCAGTTGGTGGCCGGTCACGAGCGGTGTTCCCCAGGGCTCTGTTTTGGGGCCAGTTCTGTTTAATATCTTTATCAATGATCTGGATGAGGGGATCGAGTGCACCCTCAGTAAGTTTGCAGATGACACCAAATTGGGTGGGAGTGTCGATCTGCTCAAGGGTAGGAAGGCTCTACAGAGGGATCTGGGCAGGATGGCCAATTGTATGAAGTTCAACAAGGCCAAGTGCCGGGTCCTGCGCTTCGGTCACAACAACCCCATGCAACGCTACAGGCTTGGGGAAGAGTGGCCTGAAAGCTGTCTGGTGGAAAAGGACCTGGGGCTGTTGGTCAACAGCCATCTGAATGCATCCAAAGAAGAGCAACAAAGCTGGTGAAGGGTCTAGAGAAGAAGTCTTAGGAAGAATGGCTGAGGTAACTGGGGTTGTTTAGCCTGTAGAAAAGGAGGCTGAGGGGAGACCTTATTGCTCTCTACAGCTACCTGAAAGGAGATTGTAGTGAGGTGGGTGTCGGTCTCTTTTCCCAAGTAGTTAGCAATAGGATGAGAGGAAATGGTCTCAAGCTGCGCCAGGGGAGCTTTAGATTGGATATAAATTTCTTTGCCGAAAGGGTTGTCAAGCATTGGAACTGTCTGCCCAAGGAAGTGGTTGAGTCACCATCCCTGGAGGTATGTAAAAGACGTGTAGAGGTGGCACTTAAGGACATGGTTTAGTGGTGGACTTGGCAGTGTTAAGTTTACATTTGGACTCGATGATCTTAAGGGTCTTTTCCAACCTAAATGATTCTATGATTAGTGTTACTACCTTTTATTGCTTCTACCACCTTCACTCTTCTAATCATCTGGAAGATATCTATAGGCCACAGGGAAACATTGTTTTCTCAATGCAATTTTTTCTTTTAATTTATTAGAAGCATAGTGAGAACTCTGTATTCATAGAATCATAGAATGGTTTGGGTTGGAAGGGACCTCCAAAGATCATCTAGTTTCCACCCCCCTGCAGGGGGCAGGGACATCTTCCACTAGATCAGGTTGCTCAAAGCCCCATTGAACCTGACCTTGAACACTTCCAGGGATGGGGCATCCTCATCTTCTTTGGGCAACCTCTTCCAGTCTCACCACCCTCAGCGTAAAGAATTTCTTCCTTACATCTAATCTAAATCTACCTTCTTTTAGTTTAAAACCATTACCTGTTGTCCTGTCACTACAGGCCCTAGTAAAAAGTCTCTCTCCATCTTTCTTATAAGCCCCCTTTATGTATTGAAAGGCCGCAATAACATCTGGAGCCTGATATTTAGTAAAGATCTCACTTTGAGAAGTCAGTATTGATAACATTCAATTTCATTTTAGTAGTCTGAAGAACCATCTTGCCTTTAATTTTAATAGATTAATGTAAGACATTATAATTATCAAAAATAAGACAAGATTAAAAGCTTTCTTATGTCTGAAATTTTGCTTCTTTTAGAAGTAAAATCTGGAAATCACTATATGAATTTAAGAGTTGTAATTAAGAACGTTACAAATCCAACTTAAAAAAAAATATGGCTGTTGAATGATTATGCACTATGCAAGTGTAACTGCAAGTGTAAAACAGCTAAGCAATGTTATCAGGTGCAATCACTTTCAGAAGCAAGTCACCAGACAGAAAAAGTACTAACAAATTTGTCATGTTTGAACTTGGCAAGACAGCCACCAGCCTCTCTATAGATGTAGCTATACAATTACTGTACAGGACCAAAGTAACAATATGCACAAAATGTGCTAACAATTGTATGTCTGATTTTCTAAAACAACAGAAGAATCCTAACTGTCTAAATGTTTCACAGAAGTATAAGATTCCTGCTTTCAGGTTTTAATGATTCCTGGTCTAAAGTTGTATTTTGAAATGTCCTCGTTCTTCTATATGGCAAAAGACTCCACAAAAATAGGTATTTATATCACTCTCTTTATTTTTCAGCCAGAAATACATTTTCATAGGGTATTTCAATAAATAGTGGTGTTTATTCCTTAGACAAAACTTCCATCTCTTTGGCATCTGACCATATTCCATTTTTCAAACTAAAGAGTTCATAGGAAAAGTTTACTTTAGAGATCATTGTTCAATACATTAAATTTATACAGAGATGCAGTTAACCCTTTAAAATACACATCAGTTATAAATATTCTACTAAGCCAGAAAACATTAACCAAACCAGTAAAACATAGTCTACTGGGCTCCTCTTCGCTGCCCTCAGTTACAGTTGTGGAGTAAGTGGCAGAATGAAAAGAACTCTTCATTTTCCACAACACATGCACTGACTAGTGCTTGCTATTCATTCTGAAGGAGAAACAAAAAAAACCTGAATTGTACCAGAAACAACTGATCAAATAGGTTATGTTTCAAAACAATGTGATCTTAATTTTAATTTCTAAATAAGTAAACCAAAGTTGCACACTGCTTTAGTAATAGATTGCACCTAAAAATGTCAAACCTTTTTTTAATTTTTAAACATAAGTTACTAACATGTTTTAAATATATCTAAGAATACAGCTGTCAAAACTGCATTTGATGTCATATTTGGACAAAAAATTCTTAAGCAACAAATTAAGCCAGTGTATTCAATCCACTCTGTTGAATAATCCAGAATCAGCTCTTCAGGGCTGATATAGAAACACTTCACTTGCACTCCATCTAAAAATCTGCCTTCCAGATCTTAATAAAAGTGTTCTGTGCTTCAAATAAACTAAATTTCCAAAGCAATGCTCTAGCATTATTTGACATCTTCCATTACTATACTATATAGAAATCATGAATTAAAATGAAAAACTTTATTGACATACTGATGCAGACATTCTACTGTATTTACTGGAATCTGAAGCCAGGAAACATGAAATTGCTACTCTGCCCTTAATTGGTTTAGTGGTGGACTTGGTAGTGTTAGGTTAATGGTTGGACTGGATGATCTTAAAGGTCTTTTTCCAACCTAAATGATTCTATGATTCTATGAATCCTTGTTTACATGTCAAGACAACGTAAAAAATAAGTCATATTAACAAAAAACCCAAACCCTTCACTCTCAAAAATATTTTTTAATATTCTAAATACTTTTTCCAAACTAGTTTTATAAAACAGAGGAGGCAAAACAATTACTTCCATGCAGAAACTAAAAAAAATAATTTAATAGGTTTAAAGTAGCAAATGAACAAAGGTTTATTTTATGAGTGAATTTCCCCCTCACCACCAGTGCAAACCCAGTTTCAAAATGTTTGAATGGGATGGTTTAAAATAACAAGTGATCCAATTTAGCCAAGCTCACATTCCTTCCCATGATGTAAAAAAATCATACATACATTTTATTGTAGAATACAGTAAGAAACAAAAAGATAACTTCAGTACTTATCCAAGAGCAATTTCTAACATCAAGCCAAAATTAGCAACAACCAAGCAGACCATCAATTTTTCAGTATTAAATTACCATAAATACTAGATAACTGTACACCCCCCCAATCCAAAAACCAAAAGCCTTTTCTTTGTTAAAAGGTGTCCAAAGAAATATCCACCAGCTGCAGTCAAATTTGCATTAGAAGCTGCTTGCTCTGGAAAGGTTTTTTTCCCTCCAAGTATTTGTAACACAATGCACTGTCAAAATTCTATTCAAATAAATTACTTTCTGATAACATTTAGCTGATACCACCTACAATGTGGACAGTCATGTACATGTACACAGTATGACAGTGGATTTTTGCAGCAACAGAGAAATAACCAGAAACTGGTTCTAAATTTTAGATTATAGTTCATAGTTCATAGTTCATGTGTTATTTCTTGCAAACATACGGTCCCCTCTAAGGGTAAGGTGTTGGAGCTGGTATTGTAGCATGTCTGTGTCAGCAGGTTCCTCGATGTTCATTTTGTCTAAATTGAGGTAGTCCAGGGATTTAGAGTGAGCCCTTTTACCTTTTAAAAGGCAAAGAGGCAGGGGACCATGAAGTGCCTTGTAAGGTTCATATGGTAAAGCCTTAGTGCATTTATCCCCTGAGCTGGGCATCCGTCTCCTCCTCCTCCCATTTACTGCTGGGATCTCATATGGCTGATAGTACCTACTTCTAGTTTTGTACAAACGGGAGGAACATGCAAGTCCTGAATCAAGCTGTTTAGAGTGCAAGTTAGGCCTGGATTCCCCTTTATTATCTTCATTTCCTGTATACTTTTGGGCTAATTTTAGCAGCTCCTCTCCAGTTGTGAAGCCAACCAGGTAGTTAGAATCCATACGAAGGATCTGATAGCCTGAAACTGTCCGTCGCATTGGTGAGCAGGGGGTACTGGAACATCGTGGTTTCTCTGCTTCTGTTTTGCCTGCAGAACTGACCTCTGCAAGAGGTACAGGGAGGGTAGATATGGTAGTTCTGGTCTCTCCATTTATGTCCATTTTAAGCACAGTGCTACTCTCCTAAAAATAAAACAGAGACTGATCACAAATAGAGCCTTTAGCCAATAAAGGAGCTGAGAGAGGAACTCAGAAATCAGATTTTTTTATCACCCAGAAACCATAACCAGTACTTCTCTATTCAGTTTTGTCTTACACTCTAGAGTGTCTCATAACAAAACTATCACTGACATCTGTCTTTAAAAATTATTTTGGCCCCCTTTTTAATAACAAATACTATAAATATACTCTTGATATTCTTAAATATGCTAAAAAAAATTCTTGAGCAGTACTGTACAAAAAAATGAAGTATCTTTCCACTCTATTTTTTAAGCCTTTTAGTCTATTTGATCCTTTATAACCCTTCCTTTGAGGCCATCTACATTCATTAGCACATCCACAGTAACATCTCTTGTACTCAGCTGCATATTTTTTCCATTCACAAAAATATCAGTAAACATACCTTTAAAAAATAAAAGGGATCTAACAGTTACTACCTCAGGCATAACCATGGACTAGACCTGACCTTCTGGGTACTGCAATGTTTCCCTGTGGTGGGTTGACCTTGCCTAGATGCCAGGTGCCCATCAAGCCACTCTATCACTCCCCCTCCTCAACAAGGACAGGGGAGAAAAATACAACAAAAAAGCTTGTCAAGATAAGGACAGGGAGATTACTCAGCAATTACCATCAGAGGCAAAACACACTCGACTTGGGGAAATTAATTTAATTTATTGCAAATCAAAATCAGAATAGGATAATGAGAAATAAGAACAAATTTAAAAACTCCTTCCTCCCACCCCTCCCTTCTTCCCAGGCTCAATTTCACTCCCAAATTATCTACCTCTTCCCCACTGAGTGGCACAGAGGGATGGGGAATGGGGGTTGCAGTCAGTTCACAACGCGTTGTCTCTGCCACTCATTCCTCCTCACGCTCTTCCCCTGCTCCAGTGTGGAGTCCCACTGTGGTGGTGCATCCCCCCCCTCCATTCCTCTTTCTCTTCAATGGCTTTACAATCTCAGGAATTCCAGGCCGATGCTTTTGTGTAGCGAGTTAGTCAGTTAAGCGCCCCTTAATTGTACCAGAAACTCCTACATGGCTGAAGCAGAGAGCGGCCCTGTCCTTATCAAGATCTTCATATTATGGCTAATGAGGGGAGCAAGAACAAACAGCTACCCCTGACAGCCTTGAAACAGAGTGGTATCATCGTTACTGGAATTCCAGCAACTACAGATCCAAACTGTGGCTCGGATGGAAATTTACTGGTGATTAAAGTCAATCATCTCACAATCCTATAAACAGCAGTCCTAAGTGAGGCCCTTTGAGCTCTCCTGGACTGCTGCGGGCTGCACCAGCATCTCCCTCTGATCGAAACGCCTCTCAGAGTCAGCGAAACTAGCAGACTCCGAAAGTCTGCTGCAACCAGAACTCCATTGCCGAAGACTGACAGTGGAGCCTGGGCTGAAACCCTTCACTCCTCGAGGCTCTACTCTTGCCCGTTGAAAAATGCCAAGGCATTAGATGCGAGTATTTCACTAAACTCGAGGGGAATTTTTAATAGGTATACTATTTTCATATATGCATTCATATTTGTGAGTGTGCATGCGTGAATCGATTTAAGTAGTCTGTAGATGTATGATTTAATTTTAAAGGGAGTTTTATACTGCTGTATTATTCTTATAGCATTAGTCTCATAATCAGTTGACCAAGTCTGAGACTAAGAGTGGGCCCAGCTGCACCTAGACTCCTCTCTGAGAAGGAGTTTAGAAAGCAAGGGGGTCTATTCTAAACCTCGTGACTCAATGGGAGGGTTTCCGTATCCCCTACATGCGATTTCTCCCTCTCTCTCTCTCATGTAACCCAATTTCCTTTATACACTTTTTCTATGTACTAGATATACATATATATATTATCCTTATTCATATAAACCGTTGACCAAGTCTGAGACTAAAACTAGACCTAGCTGCACCTAGGCTCCTCTCTGAGAAGGAGTTTAGAAAGCAAGGGGGTCTATTCTAAACCTCGTGACTCAACGGGAGGGTCCCCCTTATTCCATATATACGCAATCCCTTTATGAATCATTCTAACTAAGTGTGATTTAATTTTCTTTTATGCGCTTCCATGTAGTAATAGAGTGAACCTTGCCATCTTCAAATCTGTAACTAAGTCACTGTTTTGATCAATTTTGTCTAATCACTTTATTAATCATTGATGATTGAGTGCTATTAAAAACATTATAATCAAATTCTGAGATTTGCTACAAGTAAATTATAACTGTTACTAAATCAAACTGTGTAAAGTCACTCATTCATAGTGAATTGACATAATCAGCAGGATTCACAAACCTGCATTCGTGACACCCACCCATGCGATACAGTCCTTCACGACATTCTCCAATGTGGGTCCTTCCCACAGGCTACAGTTCTTCATGAACTGCTCCAGCGTGGGTCCCTTCCATGAGGTGCAGTCCTTCAGGAGCAGACTGCTCCAGCATGGGTCCCCCATGGGGTCACAAAACCTGCCAGCAAACCTGCTCCAGCATGGGCTCCTCTCCACGGGGTAACAGGTCCTGCCAAGAGCCTGTTTTGTCATGGGCTCTCCATGGGCTGCAGATTCCTTTAGGGCACATCCACCTGCTTTGGTGTGGGGTCCTCCATGGGCTGCAGGTGGATATCTGTTCCACCATGGACCTCCATGGGCTGCAGGGAGACAACCTGCTTCACCATGGTCTTTACCACGGGCTGCAGAGGAATCTCTGCTCTGGTGCATGGAGCACCTCCTCCCCCTCCTTCACTGACCTTGGTGTCTGCCGGACACATTTTTCTCACTCCTCTCACAGCTGCTGCGCAGCATTTTTTACCCTTTCTTCAATATGTTATCACAGAGGCAGCACCAGCATCACTGATTGGCTCAGCTTTGGCCAGCGGCGTGTCCGTTTTGGAGCTGGCTGGAACTGGCTCTGTCCAACACAGTTGCAGTTACTCCTGTGAGAGGAGTGAGAAAAATGTGTAACAGTCCAGCAGACACCAAGGTCAGTGAAGAAGGAGGGGGAGGAGGTGCTCCAGGTGCCAGAGCAGAGATCCCCCTGCAGCCCGTGGTAAAGAACATGGTGAAGCAGGTTTTCTCCCTGCAGCCCATGGAGGTCTACAGTGGAGCAGATAGCCACCCTGCCACCTGTGGAGAACACCACGCTGGAGCAGGTGGATGTGCCCTGAAGGAATCTGCAGCCCAGGGAGAGCCCAAGCAGAAGCAGGCTCATGGCAGGAATTGCGGCCTATGGGGGACCCATGCTGGAGCATTCTGTTCCTGAAGGACTGAACCTTGTGGAAAGGACCCACGCTGGAGCAATTTGTGAAGAACTGCAGCCCGGGGGAAGGACTTACTTTGGAGAAGTTCATGAAGGACTGTACCCTGTGGGAGGGACCCCACACTGGAGCAGGTGAACAGCATGAAGAGGAAGGAGCAGCAGAGTACAAGAGTTGGGAGCGAAGTTGAGCCCATGAAGAAGGGAGGGGTGGAGGGAAGGTGGTGTTTTTAGATTTGTTCTTATTTCTCATTATCCTGCTCTGTGATTAATTGGCAATAAATTAAATTAATCTTTCCCAAGTTGAGTCTGTGTTGCCTGTCATGGTAATTGGTGAGAGATCTCCCTGTCCTTATCTCGACCCATGAGCGTTTTCATCTTATTTTCTTACTCTGTCTTGCTGAGGAGGGGGAGTGAGAGAGTGGCTTGGTGGGCACTTGGAACCCAGCCAAGGTTAACCCACCACAGGCACCAAAAGATGGGGCTGGGGCACAGACAAGTTGGAATGTGCCCAAAGGCTATGAACCCCTCCTAGGAATCACACCAAGGGGCCGCCAGGGAAAACCCTGTCACATGCAGAGACCAGTCCTGTGAGCTGGACTGAGAAGCTCCTACATCTGGGCCCAGCCCAACAGGATGACCATACAGTGTTACTGGGGCAAAATTTGGGCTTTGCGCAGTCCTGCAAGGCACGGGCAATGCTGGCTGCAAAAATGGAAAACCAGAACAAAATGCCAACTTCAGAAGAACATGTGTGTGAGGAAAATAAGAAAAAGACCTTAAGGCATTCCTGAAAAAGGCCATGCAGACCAGAAGAACTGGCCAATGGGCCTGTGAATCGCAAACTTGATTTTGACTTGTCACACAGAGACCTTTGCCCATGGTTGTGAGGGATCTTACAGCTACTACCTGTAAGACCATTATGGGGTGCAGGCTGGTGCTATACGTTGTTAGGAAAAACTCATTCTCTAAGTATTATACCAATTAGTCTTTAATAGTATGAAATTGTATTAACTTTCTTAATATATATATATATCTCTTGTTCACATTGTATACTGAATAGCCACGCTTAAGTAAGCAAACTAAAGGACCCCAGCTCATCACAAGGAGAAGGACAGCCCTGCCCTGGAGATAAGAACTTTGCTTCTTGGAATCTTAAAGCTGTCTACCACAGATAAAAGATACTCCTGGACTACCAAGATAATGCCAGCATCCTAGCCCCTCTAACACCTCTGTGAAACCCTCCCATTGTCTGGCATCACAGATAAGTAACTATAGCAAGACTGACTCCAGGAAAGTCTAGATCAATAGAGAAGCATGTGGACAATGACATCATAGAAATATAGTTGCTTTGTGAAGTTTTACTATGATTAGTAAACAGTAGTGATTAGTCAATTAGTGTTGTACCTGAACACTTGAAAGGTATAAGAACCATGTGTAAAACCACATTTGGGGTGCCCACATTTGGATGGGACACCTCACGCACATGAATAAAAGAATTACTCTTGTAATTCTATACTTTGCATCCTAGTCTCTCTCCTCAGTCAGGAAAAAGGGTTGGGGGATTTTTAAGCCAAATTACAGTCTTAGATATCCCAAGACCTGTTTCCTCCTTTTACATGATGAACATTATTATGGTGTTAAGGATGTCAGGAACGTATTTAGGGAAAGAAACTTTTGTGAGCTTTGTCATACATTCTATAACCATGGCCACAGCTGTAAATGTTATTGCCAGCTCTGCTTGTCTTGCAACTATGCAGTTAACTTAGAGACAAGGATAAGGTGCCCCAGCTGCAGGCTGTTGTGCAGGTCTGGGAAATGTTTACAGAGGCACAAAGCCCTGGCTATTAAAAAACAAACTGATCGTTTGGTTATGATTTTCTGTTAAAAGTGTAAGACCTATGTAGAAAAATAGCATGGATGTAAAGGCTGGAAGTGTGGAATGCACTATGAAGAGATCTGTAATGTAAACCAGTACCAGTGTTTCATGCCCATGATCAAAACTCCAGAAGCAGGGCAGGGCTATATTATCTATGACATGGAATGTATACAGGAAACCAGAACACATGTCCCAAACTACATTTTTGCCATGGAATTACACCGGATGTGCCTTAGAATGAAGAAGAAGGGGTGGAAAGGAAAACTGAAGGAGAATGGGAGTTTAAAGGGGACACGTACCTGACTTGCAAGAAGAACTGAGTTACTACTGCCAACAAGATGCAAAAAGTCTGAGGGAGGCCTGCAGATCATACAGAAATGAGATTATGGTGAATACCCATTTCACATTCTATGAGAAAGAGGACAATGAAAAGGTGAAGGTTTATCACCGTATAGATCCATTTCAGTATATGACACTGGCCTCTACTTGCATGTCCACATACTGGTTTAAACCACATACTCAAAAAGGACTGTCGTGGTTTAGCCCCAGCCAGCAACTAAGCACCACGCAGCCGCTCGCTCACTCCCCCTACCCCGATGGGATGGGGGAGAGAATCGGAGGAGTAAGAGTGAGAAACACTCCTGGGTTGAGATAAGAACAGTTTAATAATCAAAATAAAGTAAATTAGTAATGATAATAATAACAAAAAAAAAAAAAAAAAAAAAAAATAAAGTGATGCACAATGCAATTGCTCACCACCCGCCAACCGATACCCAGACAGCTCCCGAGCAGCGATCGCTGCTCCCCGGCCAACCCCCCCAGTTTATATACTCAGCATGACGTCATATGGTATGGAATAGCCCTTTGGTCAGTTTGGATCAACTATCCTGGCTGTGCCCCCTCCCAGTTTCTTGTGTACCTGGCAGAGCATGGGAAGCTGAAAAGTCCTTGACTAGCATAAGCAGTACTTAGCAATCACTAAAACATCAGCATGTTATCAACATTCTTCTCCTACTAAATCCAAAACACAGCACTATGCCAGCTACTAGGAAGAAAATTAACTCTATCCCAGCCAAAACCAGGACAGTTCCTTAAATGTAACACGGTTGCACTCCTCCCTCCAGATGGCCAGCATTGGAGGAAAAAGAGATATTCATCCCCCTCTATTCAATGGCTTAAGTATGCAACTGAAAAGAAAAATATTTAAATCTGTCATGCATTACAAGGTGGTGAATATCAAGTAGGATACTACTTATTGGGTGGCTATGCAGTCATTGATGGGGTGCCAACAGCTGCTGAATTTAATGGGTGGTTTTTCCATGGCTCTATCAAATGCTATCATGAAAATGACTGGAAACCTCTGGCGGGGGCCACCTTCAGATATTTGTATTGCACAACACAACAAAAAATGGACTACCTAAAGAGAGCAGATTTTAACATCAGATCTATATGGGAGCGGAAGTTGGTCGCTATGACAAAATCAGAGTTCTTAGCCAGGACCAAACTGTGTCAAAGGCAAGATGCTAACTGCAATACAACTTGCTTAGAAGAATGAACACTACCTGAGACTATGAGCTTTTACCTCAGGGTCGATGTGACCTGAAGACCCAACCTAAGCCAGCTCTTACTGACTGAGAACACCCCATACAGACAATAAAACAATAGGAAATTTACCCTCCAATGAAACCAGGCATATAACCACAGCCAGAACTGCAATTGATCAGAATCCAGGATAAACCCCCACACACCTGCACAGGTCATTGGTTTAGAACAATGAAGATGAACACGCCACTGACCATACGTCCGCACCACCTGCATGGGACAAGCACGTACTGATCCTGCATGGGACAAGTACATACCAATTACATGAGCAATAGTAACTGATTAGCCCACCCCTTAACATAAGTAATTTGATTGGTCTACACAACTGTATTGTAACATATATAAACCCTGCTTTCCTGTGTATTGGGGTCCTCCATGCATTAGGCTGGGGCACTGCTATGCACATAACTAAAATAAGATAATAAATTCCCTTGGTAATTTTATGCTAAGCATCCTTGTCTCCCTCTTCGGCTGGTGAAGAACTGACTTTTATAACTGCCCACACCGTGCAGAGATGTGCTTTTCAGCAGCAGGACAAATGCCATTTGTCTGTATTACAAAGAAGCCCCCGATGAAAAGATACATTACGATGATTTCACTAGTCTCTATCCCTTCATCAGCAAAATAAAACAATACCCTCTGGGGCACCCCAGTTATTTTTGAGAATTTTGAGAACTTGACAGCCTACTTCAGAATGGTCAAAGTAAAGGTGTGCCCACCTTGTAGGCTCTTTTTCCCTGTGCTTCCCATGAGGGTAAATGGGAAGCTATTTGTTTCCCCTGTGCCACACTTGTGCTGAAACCTGCCAGGCCCTCTGCACCCACAGTGATGAAGAAAGAGCCCTTGTGGGTACCTGGTATTCCCCAGAACTGAACAAGGCTCTGGAGAAGAGCTACAGGGTTTGTGAAATCTATGAGGTTTGGCATTTTGAAAAGAGGGGCAGCAGCCTTTTCTCAGATTATATAAAACTCCACCTCCACCAGAAGCAGGAACCTTCAGGCTGCACGGCCTGGTGCACAAATAATGATGATATGTTGAAGATTACAGGCAGAAAGAAGGTGTCATTTTGTGGCCTGAACATATTAATAAAAACCCTGCCCAAATGCCAAGTTGCAAAGCTGTTTTTCTCTGTGGAGAAAATTTGGACAGAGATCCAACCTACCCAACACCACCATAGTATGAGAACCAGATGAGGTGTATGGTTACCTATTTTCTCTGGCTTATGATGTGTCTTCTTGTAATTTTATTGACAAGGATGTGGCTGTTGTCTCGTGGAAGAATGCCAAAGGACACATGACCCTGGAGTGTAACACTAACATTTTTATAGCTTGCTTCACCACAGCATATGTGTGTTTAGAGCTTTACAATTTCTTAGATGTCCTGCAAGACAATTGCCTTTATCATGACACAGTCTCTGTGATATTCCTGAGTCGTCCACGGGATTGAAACCCACCCGCTCAGGGACTATTTAGACAAGCTGACAAGCAAGTTGCTGCCAGATGAGAACATTACTGAGTTTGTGTCATCAGGCCCCAAATCCTACAGCTACATGCAATTTGAAGGAAAGTGTTGTTTAAAGGTTAAAAGCATCATTCTAAATGCAGCAAACAGAGAAAAGATCAATTTTGAGGCTCTGAGGGATCTCATGTTGGATTACGGCATAAATCCAGACAGTGATGACCCTAAAAAGATCATGATAGAGTAGCGTTCTATCATCAGGAACAAACAGAAATGGACAACAGAAACCAGGCACCCCTGGAACATGCAGAAGGTGGTCTATGACTGTGAGAGACTGAAAGAGTTAATGTATGTTGATGTCTCAAACATTGTGGGGAGACAAGTTAAGGTCTCCATAGCGACAAATTAGGATCTGCATAGCACCACTAAACTACAGGTAAGAAGCTGATTGGCACAGAGCTGGGAAGGCGTGTCGGAGGATGCACAGTTCCGCCTTCTGATGTGCCTTACAACTCACCATATATGATCAGAGGTCATACAGAGTTCATTTGAGGAAGGGGCTCACGACCACCCGAAAGACCCCTTGCGACCACCCCCCACAATGGCACCTGTGCAGAAGATGAAGAACATTCTGGAACAAGAACCATATAAGTCCTCAAGGGGGCGAGACTAGAGGCAGGGACTAGCCTATAAAAGACGCAATTCCAAGGAGCCACGTGCACGCCCACCACCGGAAGATTGCCGCGTGCGTACCTACCACCAGAGGATTGCCATGTTTACCATCGACATCGTGGGATCCAAGGGTGGCAATCAATCCCTCCCTCTTTCCCTCTCCTCCCCCCCGCCTTTTCTCTTTTTCCTTTCCTCTTATAAGTATTCCAATTAGAACCCACATTGCCTACCGTTACGCTTTCCAAGTTCAGGTTGGTTTTTACCATCAATAAAGTGTTTAATCAGTCATTTGGTGTCATTTCACCTTAATTTAGCCCAAGGGAATCACAGAACTGCCACGATCCTCCCTGGACAGCCCAGTTTGGATCGTGACATAAATTGGCATCACAGACAGAATCCCCTTGCTGGTGCTAAAGCGATCGTTGAGACTAGGCCTTTACTGCGGCCCCTCTCTGAGAGGAGTCATACACAAGGGGAGACCAGTCCTCAGAGGACTAACAAGGGATCTGATCCCTATAATTGTGTACTCATTATGGCCTCCCTGGGAGGTCCGGCTGTAGACTGTACCCCTCTCCTGGAGAGATTAGAGGGCTATAACGCCCGACCTTCTCCCCCTGGTATGACTTGGGCCCATAATAATTGGCACGATCCACAAGCTGTAGCGGACAGAATCTCCACCTTGGCTAAGGAACAGATTGAGGCTTGGAAAGGGGAAAGCATTGGTATGTGCAGTTTTAGGAGCTGCCCTGGTGGCAGCACAGCGGGATCTGCAAGCAGTAGTGGACAGAATATGTGCGGTTTTAGGAGCTGCCCTGTTGGCAGCACAGCGGGAACAATTAGAGAATGAGACGAGAAGTCTCTCAATTCAGCTCACTGCTGAGCGATGACTAACCAGAGGCTACATGCTGCTTTGGCAGAGGCTTTGGAGCAGGAGAGAATATTAAGGGAGCAATTAGATGAAACCTGTTCCCAAATCAGCGTAGATATGGATGCAAACTCTGACAGGGGAAAAGAATCAGAATTGCTGTACCCTCTTAAAGACCTAGAGGTATATTCCTCTGGAAGGGAGGAAGCCAAAATGTGGCCTCTAATTAAGACCGAGACTATAAATGATGGTCAAGGAGGAGCTCAACAAGTTACCACCCGTACCGTTCCCTATTCCCCTACTGATTTGGCTAAAATTCACGAAAAATATTCCTGGGGACCCCGAGAAATGGAAAATTAATACATATGGAGAGTATCTCTTACCGGGGATGACCGTATCTTGCTGAGTGAGGATGAGGCAAGAGGGTATTGGGGACCAGGGATTTTTATAACCACAAATGATAATAGAGCGCCCTGGTCTCTGACCCAGAGAGTAGCATATTGGACAGGTGGATTAGATCCTATGGAAAGGGGAGACCCCTTCTCGATTAAAAAGCCTATGGTGGACCACATTTTAGAGAGCGTACAGGAAACTGCGTGCCTCCAGTTGGTTAATGTGAAACCCTATGCCTTGCTGTTAGGGGCAAGGGAGGGAATCACCCCAGTAATAACCGAGTTGTGGGAAAAGTGGATAATTATCCCAACTCACTCACCTTATAACTCTCCGGTGTGGTCAGTCCGTAAACCCACTGGAAAGTGGCGAATGACAATTGACTATCGGCGCCTAAATGCTAACACAGGCCCTTTGACTGCTGCCGTGCCTAACATGGCCAAGCTGACTGCTACTATGAAGGAACAAGCCCACCAGATTTTGGCAACTATTGATGTAAAAGACATGTTTTTTATGGTTCCCTTGCAGGAAGCAGACAGAGATCGTTTTGCTTTTACCTGGGAAGGGGTGCAGTTTACTTTTACATGCCTTCCTCAGGGATATCGCCACTCACCGACCATCGCCCACTATGCACTGGCGCAGGAGCTTGCCCGTGTTACCCCTGAGAAGGGAGTTAAGGTATATCAATATATTGATGATATATTGATTGGCGGCCCTGATACCAACGTAGTGGGACAGATCCAAACAAAAATAATCACTCATCTGGAGAGTCTAGAACTCCAGATTCCGACAGAAAAGATACAGCTCCCATCCTCGGAAGTAAGGTTCCTGGGTATCTGGTGGAGGGGTGGGACAGTGTGTATTCCCCCCGAAACCTTGACTACCCTTGAACAAGTGAAAATGCCTAGAAACAAGAGGGAACTCCAACATGCCTTAGGCCTGTTGGTATTCTGGAGAAAACACATTCCAGACTTTTCCATCATAGCTCGACTCCTATATGACCTGACACGCAAAAGGGCCTCTTGGGATTGGACCCCCATCCATGAGGAAGCCTTGAAGCTATTGATTTTTGAGGCTGGGGTATATCAGGCTTTAGGGCCAATACACCCAACTGATCCACTCCACATTGAATGGGGTTCTGCAATTCACGGGCTATCAATACACATGTGGCAAAGAGGACCTGAAGGCCTGACTTGTCCTATCGGGTTTTATTCACACAGTTTTAAAGATGCAGAGAAACGGTATTCAGTTTGGGAAAAGAGCCTCTTTGTGGTTAGTTTAGCTTTACAGGAGGCTGAGAAAATTATACGGCAACAAAGTAAAGTGGGAGCATCTGTTAGAGTGGTTACACGTGAAATGTGGTCATTCAGGGGTTAAAGACCTTTTCAAAGAAGCCGGTGGCAGGGTGGCAGGGGCTGGCCCGTTACTTAGGAACTGTGCAACATGATCATTTCTGCCTGTAGATTTCTGCCTGTAGTCAGTGTCATACCTGGCTAGGAAGACATCCCTTGCAAGAACCCCCTCTCCATTTACGGAATGGAAAGGGCCTCCGGGAAACTTGGCAAGTGGACTATATCGGTCCATTTCGGAACTCTGATGGGAAACAATATGTACTAGTAGGGGTTGAAGTGGTGTCAGGACTAACTCAAGCAGAAGCAGTATGACGGGCAACGGGGGACAACACTGTGAAAGGGTTGAAGCTATGGTTTAGTTACCTACCAAAATCCCAATCAATCCAATCAGATAATGGAAGCCACTTGACTGCCGGGGTGGTTCAGGAGTGGGCACGGGACAAAGGGATCCAATGGATTTTTCACACTCCACACTACCCCCAGGCAAATGGCATTGTTGAACGTACCAATGGGCTCCTGAAGTGAACCCTGAAACCTCATGAACCTGGATGGACATGGCGGGTGTCGGATGCAGTATATAGAGTCAATAGCTGCTGGGGAATTAACAGATGCCCACGACATACTGCGTTTTGTCCTAAACCTCCATCTATACTCCCCGGGAAAAAGGAGACTAAAGACCCTGTGAACCTGCTCCATTATCCGGGACAACGTGTCCTAGTAGATCTACTGGGAGATCTACTGGGAGATCTGGGAGACTGGTGGGAGAGATACCCCTAAGCTTAAAAAAACCCACTCAATCTTTATACTTGGGTAGCCATTGACACACACGGGAAAGACCACCAAATTCATACCCGGTGGATTGTCCCATCCTTTTAATTGTCATTCATCTTTATGTATATGTTTTACAGGTTGTCAGAAACCCACCGTGGAACGTATGTTGTCGGTTTCTGAGTGGGTCATTGTTTGCATTGGTTGCCTGATTCTATTAGGCCTGTTTTGTATTGGGGAAAGGTGGATTGGAAAATCTATTTCTCCTCCACCACTGTTGGGGTAAAGGGATTGACCTTACTCTTTTTGTGATTGTGGGGGGGGAATTGGTATGCCTGTTTTGAGTTCATAGAAAGTGTGATGACATTATGGGTGGTAAAGTTTGCCTTATTTTGCTTGTTATTGGGATAGTGGGAACATGGGGAAAATCTGCCAATTTGGCCTGGGAATTGATACAAGGGTTCGTACACATTTGGGATCAAACCAATCAGGGAATGTGTGTTGCCCTCCCTGGATTGGTGGAGGAAGGATTTAAATTGGCAATCTTACAAAAATACTAGATGAGGCACTTGAAATTCGAAATGTATCAAATCCAAATCCCACATGGGAAGACATTAGAGGGACCTTGTATCAACTCCCAAACAACTCTACATGGGAAACCCTATGGAATGCATCTTGTTGTGAAATTTTGAACGCCAGTGTACCACAAAGTCTGCCGACAACAAAGACCTGTAAGAAAAACCTATGGTTGAAGATACATTCCCTGTAATAACATATCCTGGTGGGGACCACCTGTAGGGGGAAGTTATTTTGAGTCTTTTAAATACTGTTATAGCATTTATAGCATTGGGCTGTGGGTTCTTGTCCTTGATGATCAGTAAAATGTATGATCTTGCGACTTTTATCTTCTCTATCCTCTCTCTCTCTTTCCTATCCATTATGTGAGAATCACCACCCTGGACGAAGATTATACAATGTTTGAGCCACGGGGTGGTGTCAAGAGACTGAAAGAGGTAATGTCTCAAACATTGTGGTGAGGTTAGTTAAGGTCTACATAGAGACAAGTTAAGGTCTCCATGGCGACAAATTGGGGTCTGCATAGCACCACAGGTGAGAAGCCATTGGTGAGAAGCCAATGGGCAAGAAGCTGGGAGGAGTGTAGGAGGATGAGCAGTTCTGCCTTCTTATGGCCAAAGGTCATGCAGAGTTCATTTGAAGAAGGGGCTTACGACCACCCCCCCCACAGTGGCACCTGCACAGAAGATGAAGAACATTCTGGAACAAGCCTCAAGGGGGGAGAGACTAGAGGCAGGGACTAGACTATAAGACACAACTCCGAGGAGCCATGTGTGTGCCCCCAACACTGGGAGACTCCATGCTGTTGCTGCTCCGGACCTGCATCTCCCACCCAGTGCTGGCGCTGCTGCCGCATCCGGAGGGCCTACGCTCCAAGATCAGCACGCCCACCACTGGAGGATTGCCGCGTTTACCACTGACGTTGAAGGATCCAAGGGTGGTGATATCTCTCTCTCTCTCTCTCCTTTTACTTTCCTCTTATAGGTATTTCAAATTAGAACCCACATTGCCTACCGTTGCACTTTCCCAGTTCAGGTTGTTGTTTTGCCATCAATAAAGTGTTTAATTGATCGTTTGGTGTCATTTCACCTTAATTTAGCCCAAGGGAATCACAGAACCTCCACGATTCTCTCTGGACAGCCCAGTTCAGGTCCTGACAGAAGATAATTTCTTGTCACAAGCACTCAGGGAGCCAACTAGCCCTCTGTGGTGGTGCATCCCCCCCCTCCATTCCTCTTTCTCTTCAATGGCTTTACAATCTCAGGAATTCCAGGCCGATGCTTTTGTGTAGCGAGTTAGTCAGTTAAGCGCCCCTTAATTGTACCAGAAACTCCTACATGGCTGAAGCAGAGAGCGGCCCTGTCCTTATCAAGATCTTCATATTATGGCTAATGAGGGGAGCAAGAACAAACAGCTACCCCTGACAGCCTTGAAACAGAGTGGTATCATCGTTACTGGAATTCCAGCAACTACAGATCCAAACTGTGGCTCGGATGGAAATTTACTGGTGATTAAAGTCAATCATCTCACAATCCTATAAACAGCAGTCCTAAGTGAGGCCCTTTGAGCTCTCCTGGACTGCTGCGGGCTGCACCAGCATCTCCCTCTGAGTGAGACAACTCTCAGAGCCAGCAAACTCTGAAAGTTTGCTACAACCAGAAATCCATTGCCGAAGACTGACAGTGGAGCCTGGGCTGAAACCCTTCACTCCTCGAGGCTCAACCCTCGCCTGTTCAGAAATGCCAAGACATTCGACGTGAGTATTTCACTGAACTCAAGGGGAATTTTTAACAGGTATACCATTTTTATATATGCATTCTTATTTGTGAGTGTGCATGTGTGAATCGATTTAAGTAGTCTGTAGACGTACGATTTAATTTCAAAGTGAGTCTTATACTGCTGCCTTATCCTTATTTCTATTAAACCGTTGACCAAGTCTGAGACTAAGATTGGACCTAGCCGCACCTAGACTCCTCTCTGAGTTTAGAAAGCAAGGGGGGGTCTACTCTGAACCTCGTGACTCAACGCGAGGGTCCTCCTTATCCCCTACATACGCAATCCCTTTGTGAATCATTCCAACTCAGTATAATTTAATTTTCCTTTATGCACTTCCATGTAGTAATAGAGTGAACCTTGCCATCTTCGAATCTGTAACTAAGTCACTGTTTTGACCAATTCTGTCTAATCACTTTGATAATCACTGATGACTGAGTGCTATTAAAAACATTATAATCAAATTCTGCGATTTCCTACAAGTAAATTATAACTGTTACTAAATCAAACTGTGTAAAGTCACTCATTCATAGTAAATTGGCATAATCAGCAGGATTCACAAACCTGCATTCGTGACACCCTCCTAGACTTGCTATTTGTGAATAGAGAAGGACTCATGGGGGATGTGATGGTAAATGACTGTCTTGGCCACAGGGATCACAAAATGGTCGAGTTTAAAATTTTCAGTGTAATGAGAAAAAAGGACAGCAGAGTTGCTACTCTGGACTTCAAGAGAGCAAACTTTAATCTATTCAGGGAGCTATTTAGCAGCGTCCCCTGGAAATCTGCTTTTGAGGGCTTAGGAATCCATGAGTGCTGGTCAGTCTTTAAGAACCACCTTTTAAAAAGCACAGGAGCAGGCAATCCCATTGTGTCAAAAGCCAAGCAAGCAGGGCAGAAGACCAGCTTGGCTGAACAGGGAACTCCTCTTGGAACTCAGGTGGCAAAAGAAATGGTATGATCTCTGGAAGCGAGATCAGACTTTGCAGGAAGATTACAGAGCTATGATTCGCATGTGTAGGGAGAAAACACAGAAGGCCAAAGCTCAAATAGAGTTACTAGAGTTGAAACTGGCCAGTGTTGTGTCAGACAGCAAAAAAAGGCTTTTTAAAGTATGTTAATAGCAAGAGGAGTTCTAAGGAAAACATTGGACTGATACTTGATGAAGATGGCCAACTGACAAAGAGGGATGATGATAAAGCAGAGGCATTCAATGTGTTTTCTGCCTCAGTATTTAATAATACTGATAGACCTTGGGCTGCCCGGTCCCCTGAGTCGGAGGACCACAAGTGTGGGAACAGTGACTTTTCATTTGTGGCCACTGAAATTGTAAGGGACCAGTTGTATCAGCTGAATCTTCACAAGTCCATGGGGCCTGATGGGATTCATCCCAGAGTACTGAAGGAGCTAGTGGATGTTATGGCAGGACCCCTCTTGATCATCTACCTAAGACCTTGGGAGTCTGGGGAGGACCCACTGACTAGAAGCTAGCCAATGTTATTCCAATTTCCAAGACGGGCGTGAGGGAAGACCCAGGAAACTACAGAGCTTTTAGTCTAACCTCAGTACCTGGAAAAATTATGGAGAAGATCATACTGGGTGAAATTGAAAGGCATTTAAAGATTAATGCAATCATCAGGCACAGTCAACATGGGTTCACAAAGGGAAAGTCCTCTGTAACGAATTTGATAGCCTTCTATGATAAGGTCACCTGCCTATAGTGGATGAAGGGAAAGCGGTGGATGTAGTTTTTCTGGATTTTAGTGAGGCTTTTGATACTGTCCCTCACAGCATCCTTCTGGACAGGTTGTCCAACTGTGGGATGAGCAGGTACATGGTGCGCTGTGTGAAGAACTGGCTGAACGGCAGAGCTCAAAGGGTTGTAGTGAATGGGGCTACATCTGGCTGGCGACCAGTCACCTGTGGTGTTCCTCAGGGCTCAATTCTAGGGCCAGTTCTGTTCAATATATTTATCAACAATCTGGAAGCAGGAGCTGAATGCACCATTAGCAAGTTTGCTGAAGATACTAAACTGGGAGGTGCTGTTGACTCTCCCAAGGCACAAGAGGCCTTGCAGAGGGATCTAGATACATTGGAGCATTGGGCTATGATTAATGGGATGAAATTTAACAAGAACAAATGCTGGATTCTGCACCTGGGATGGAGTAATGCTGGGCACAAGTATAAATTGGGAGAGGAGTGACTGGAGAGCAGCCCTGCAGAAAGGGATCTGGGGGTGCTGGTTGACAGCAGGCTCAATAGGAGTCAGCAGTGTGCCCTGGCAGCCAAGAGGGCAAACCACATCCTGGGGTGCATCAAACACAGCATAACCAGCCGGTCTAAAGAGGTGATTATCCTGCTGTATTCAGCATTGGTGCAGCCTCACCTTGAGTACTGTGTGCAGTTGTGGGCCCCACAATTTAAGAAGGATGTGAATGTGTCCAGAGGAGGGCAACAAAGCTGGTGAAAGGGCTGGAAGGCATGTCCTATGAGGAACGGCCAAGGACTCTGGGTTTTTCTAGTTTGGATAGAAGGAGGCTGAGGGGCAACCTCATTGCTCTCCACAGCTTCCTGAGGAAGGGAAGTGGAGAGGTGTCAGGGACTGAAAGAGTTAATGCCTCAAACACTGTGGTGAGGCAAGTTAAGGTCTGCAAAGAGACAAGTTAAGGTCTCCATGATGATAAATTGGGGTCTGCATAGCACCACAGGTGAGAAGCCTGGCAGATTGGCACAGAGCTGGGAGTCATGTTGGAAGATGCAGTTCTGCCCTCTTATGGCCAAAGGTCATGCAGAGTTCATTTGAGGAAGGGGCTCAGGACTACCCGAAAGAGCCCTCGCAACCACCACCCCCCACAGTGGGGCCTGTACAGAAGATGGAGAACATTCTGGAACAAGCCTCAAGGGGGGCAAGACTAGAGGCGGGGACTGGCCTTATTGTCCTGGTTTCAGCTGGGATAGAGTTAATTTTCTTCCTAGTAGCAGGCATAGTGCTGTGTTTTGGATTTAGCATGAGAATAATGCTGATAACACACTGATGCTTTAGTTGTTGCTAAGTACTGCTTATGCTAGTCAAGGACTTTTCAGCTTCCCATGCCCTGCCAGGTGCACAAGAAACTGGGAGGGGGCACAGCCAGAATAGTTGATCCAAACTGGCCAAAGGGCTATTCCATACCATATGACGTCATGCTCAGTATATAAGCTGCGGGGAGTTGGCAGGGGGGAGTGATCGCTGCTCAGGAACTGTCTGGGTATCGGTCAGGAGGTGGTGAGCAATTGCATTGTACATCACTTGCTTTGTATATTATTATTATTATCATTATTATTATCATTACTATTTTACTTTATTTCAATTATTAAACTATCTCAACCCAGGAGTGTTTCTCACCCTTACTCCTCTGATTCTCTCTGCCATCCCACCGGGGCAGGGGGAGTGAGCGAACGGCTGCATGGTGCTTAGTTGCTGGCTGGGGCTAAACCACGACACCTATAAAAACCACAACTTCGGTGAGCCACATGCTCACCCCCACCATCGGAGGACTCCAAGGTGCTGTTTCCGCTCCTGCTGCAGACCTGTCTCTCCCACCTGGCGCCAGCGCCTGGCCCTGTGCTCCACGAGCAGCGCACCCGCTGCCAGAGGACTGCTGTGTTTACCATCAACATTGTTGGATCCAAGGCTGGTGATATCTCCCTCTCTCGTCTTTCTTCCTTTTCCTTTCCTCTTATAAGTATTTGAATTAGAAGCTATGTTGCCTATCGTTGTGCTTTCCTGGTTTGGGTTGCCTACCGTTATGCTTTCCAAGTTCAGGTTGGTGTTTACCATCAATAAAGTGTTTAATCGATCATTTGGTGTCATTTCACCTTAATTTAGCCCAAGGGAATCACAGAACCTCCATGATCCTCTCTGGACAGCCCAGTTTGGGTCATGATAAGAGGGAGGTGCTGATCTCTTCTCCGTGGTATCGTGTGACTGGATGCATGGGAATGCTTCAAAGCTGTGCCAGGGGTGGTTTACACCAGACATTAGGAAGCACTTCTTTACTGAGACGGTAGTCAAACACTGGAACAGGCTTCCTAGAGAGGTGGTCGATGCCCCAAGCCTGTCAGTGTTTAAGAGGCATTTGGACAGTGCCCTTAATAATATGCTTTAACTTTTGGTCAGCCCTGAAGTGGTCAGGCAGTTGGACTAGATGATTGTTATAGGTCCCTTCCAACTGAAATAGTCTATTTATTCTATTCCATCAATATGAAGAGGGATGGATAATAGTCTTTCTGCAAAAGTATACTTCTATGTCTTACCCTGCAGCGCTATTTCAAAGATGGCATCTTCATTGATATTATTCCAGCTGTTCAGGTACTGTATTTCCACCAGCCCCACCTCCCACTTCCCTGAGATCTCCAGGGGCCTCTCCAGCTGCACGGTGAAGTTTGAGCTGGTGTTTTGCGGTAAAATCATGCCACTGGCTTTGCTGGGTAGAGTGATATCAAAACCCCCGTCCACCATCCTTTCCCCCCCCGCTCCAACCCAAGTCACTAGGTGTCCTGGACTTGGGAGGCTTCTACCCAACTGAAATTTCTGGGGTCAGCCATGCCGCTTCATCAGCAGCTGTTTCTTTCTTCTTTTCCCTTTGGCAGCAACGATCTTCTCAATTTTGTAGATTCTGTCCTCATGAGGATTCACTTTTTTCAAGTTCGTCAGGGCAAAATGCCCCCTCGATTGCTTCACGATCATAGTCTATTAAGCAGTACACAGGTATCTGTCCCCTTCTCACAATTTCAGCTACTACAAAAATTTTATCTGTGAACATCTGCTCATAACCTTTCTCAAATCTCTTTTTTGTTCTAGACACCCTGACGTGGTCTCCCTTTTTCAGCAGAGGAGCAGATTCTTTCATTTTAAACATGCCCCCCCCCCCCCCCCCCCGTACCGTTTTCCAAACCCTTGCAGAGTTTAAAGGGTTCGCGTCCACAGGCCTGGCTCTGATAGTTCTGTGGAAGCTATGGTTATAGCTCTTTATAAACTCTGACAACACATCAGCGTAGTGGAAGGTGTTGCCCAGTGTAAAATATCTCCACATCTTGGTTTTGAGCATCCTGTTAAACCACTCTATGACAGAGTCTTTTACCTCATCATTAGTAACAAAATGGTGAGCATTACACTGCTTTAACAGCTTGTTTAAAGGCTGGTTTAAAAATTCTTTTCCCTGCTCAGCCTGTAATTTCTGAGGCTTGTGTCCCCTGCTAAAAATTGTTTTAAAGGCCCCAGCTATTTCAGAACCTTTTATGCCAATGGCCCAGGCATGCTTGGATTAAACATCTATCACCACTAAGATGTACTTAACACCATCATTGTGCTTGGAAAACTGTTATGTAGCCACCAAGTCTGCTTGCCATTGTGCATCCACCTCTGCCACAGTCATCTTGCTTCTTTTTAAGTGCTTTCTTGCCTCCTGGTATAAGCTGCAAGTGTCCTGGTTTGCAAGTCAGGTTGCCACTTGGCTTCTGTTCAGATCAGCCATTCACCTTTTAGCAGCTTCAAAAAGGGGATTTATACCCCCAAAGCTTCCTACCTCCCCAGGAGCAAGTAAATCTCTTTTAATAGAAGTGGCATCATAGACATGTCTACTGACATGCTGCTACTACACACATGTACAAAAGGAAACACTGGACAATCAATTTAACTCAAGTACAAAGAAACTTTGTTAACAGGGTACGAGAGGAGTTGGTTGCCGTTCAAGACTTCTCCAGGATTTTTCCTCCTCCCACAAATATCACTGTCACTTCTATGCCCTTTCTCCTTTCTTCAGCTGTTACAAGCCCAGACAAAAACACGAACAGATAATAGTACAATTTGACTTCTCCCTCCTCAGTCGGCTGGAGCTGTTCAATATGTTCTATAAAGGTTATCATCAACCTAAGGACAAGGAAAGACATACAGCACCAGCCTGCACCCCATAATGGTCTTACAGGTAGCGGCATGATCCATGGGCACAGGGAGCTCCCCCAACACCACCCTCATCACCATCACCCACTCTCTATGTGATACTCACCTCGAAATCTAGTTTGCAATTCACAGGCCCATTGGCCAGTTCTTCTGGTTCACATGGTCCTTTTAGTGAATCCCTTAGGGTCTTTTCCTTACTGTCACCATGAACATGTTCTTCTAAAGTTCACATTTTGTTCTGGCTATCCATTTTCATGAACAGTGTTGTCTGTGCATTGCAGGACCACACAAAGAATCATAGAATCGTTTAGGTTGGAAAAGACCTTTAAGGTCATCCAGTCCAACCATTAACCTAACACTACCAAGTCCACCACTAAACCAATTAAGGGTAAGTAACAATTTCATGTTTCCTGGCTTGGTGGCTGGATTATTCTTTAATGAAAGTAAAAATTAGGAATCATTAAGGTTGGAAAGGACCTCTAAGATTATCAGTCCAATCATCAACCCAACACCACCATGCCCACTAAACCATGTCCCAGAGTGCCACGTCTATCCGTTTTTTGAACACTTCCAGGGATGGTGACTCCACCACCTCTCTGGGCAGCCTGTTCCAATGCTTGACTACCCTTTCTGTGAAGAAATTGTTCCTAATATCCAATCTAAACCTCCCCTGACGCAACTTCAGGCCATTTCCTCTCGTCCTATCGCTAAATACTTGGGAGAAGAGACCAACCACCACCTCGCTACAACCTCCTTTCAGGTCGTTGTAGAGAGCAATAAGGTCTCCCCTCAGCCTCCTCTTCTCCAGGCTAAACAATCCCACTTCCCTCAGCCGCTCCTCATAAGACTTGTGCTCCAGACCCTTCACCAGCTTCATTGCCCTTCTCTGAACATGCTCCAGCACCTCAATGTCTTTCTTGCATTGAGGGGCCCAAAACTGGACACAGTATTCCAGGTGCGGCCTCACCAGTGCCGAGTACAGGAGAACAATCACCTCCCTGCTCCTGCTGGCCACACTATTCCTGATACAAGCCAGGATGCTGTTGGCCTTCTTGGCCACCTGGGCACACTGCTGGCTCATGTTCAGCCGGCTGTCGACCAAAACCCCCAGGTCGTTTTCGGCCAGGCAGCTTTCCAGCCACTCTTCCCCAAGCCTGTAGCATTGCATGGGGTTATTGTGACCCAAGTGCAGGACCCAGCACTTATAGAATCATAGAATGCTTTGGGTTGGAAGGGACCTTTAGAGGTCATCTAGCCCAACCCCCCTGCAGTGAGCAGGGACAGCTTTAACTAGATCAGGTTGCTCAGAGACCCATCCAACCTGACCTTGAATGTTGCCAGGGATGGGGCCTCTACCACCTCTCTGGGCAACCTGTTCCAGTGCTTCACCACCCTCACTGTAAAAAATTTCTTTCTTATGTCTAGTCTAAATCTATTCTTCTTTAGTTTAAATCCATTATTCCTTGTTCTGTCACAACAGGCCTTGCTAAAAAGATTCTCCCCATCCTTCCTGTAGGCCCCCTTTAAGTACTGGAAGGTCGCAATAAGGTTTTCTCGCAGCCTTCTCCTCTCCAGGCTGAACAACCCCAACTCTCTCAGCCTGGCCTCATAGGAGAGGTGCTCCAGCCCTCGGATCATTTTAGTGGCCCTCCTCTGGACCCGCTCCAACAGGTCCATGTCCTTCTTGTACTGGGGACCCCAGAGCTGGACGCAGTACTCCAGGTGAGGTCTCACCAGAGCAGAGTAGAGGGGGACAATCACCTCCCTCGACCTGCTGGCCATGCTTCTTTTGATGCAGCCCAGGATACGGTTGGCTTTCTGGGCTGCAAGCGCACATTGTTGGCTCATGTCCAGCTTTTCATCTACCAGTACCCCCAAGTCCTTCTCTGCAGGGCTGCTCTCAATCTCTTCATCCCCCAACCTGTACTGATATCGGGGGTTGCCCCATCCCAGGTGCAGGACTTTGGCCTTGTTGAACCTCATGAGGTTCACAGAGGCCCACCTCTCCAGCTTGTCCAGGTCCCTCTGGAAAACATCTCGTCCTCCTGGTGTGTCAACCGCACCACTCAGCTTGGTGTCGTCTGCGAACTTGCTGAGGGTGCACTTGATCCCACTGTTTATGTCATTGATGAAGATGTTAAACAGCACCGGTCCCAGTACAGACCCCTGAGGTACTCCACTTGTCACCAGTCTCCATGTGGACATCGAGCCATTGACCATGACCCTCTGGATGCGACCATCCAGCCAATTCCTTATCCATCGAACAGTCCACCCATCAAACCCATATCTCTCCAATTTAGAGAGAAGGATGTTGTGGGGGACTGTGTCAAAGGCTTTACAGAAATCCAAGTAGATGACATCCATTGCTTTTCCCTTGTCCACTGATGCAGTCACTCCTTCATAGAAAGCCACTAGGTTGGTCAGGCAGGACTTGCCCTTGGTGAATCTGTGCTGGCTGTCTCGAATCACCTCCCTGTCCTCCATGTACTTGAGCATATCTTCTAGGAGGATCTGCTCCATGGTCTTCCCAGGCACAGAGGTGAGGCTGACAGGTGGGTAGCTCCCAGGGTCCTCCTTTCTTCCCTTTTTAAAAATGGGCACAACATTCCCCTTTTTCCAGTCAGCAGGGACTTCACCTGACTGCCATGACTTTTCAAATATCACGGAGAGCGGCTCGGCAACTACATCAGCCAATTCCCTCAGGACTCTGGGGTGCATCTCATCAGGTCCCATAGACTTGTGTACATTGAGGGTCTTCAGGTGGTCTCAAACCTGATCTTCCCTTACAGTGGGAGGGGCTTTACTCCCCTGCTCCCCATATTTTGGTCCATCGATTCAGGAGGGGTGAGGAGAGAGGTTGCTGGTGAAGACCAAGGCAAAGTTGTTGAGTACATCAGCCTTCTCCTCGTCCATTGATACACTTGGCCTTGTTGAACCTCATACAGTTGGCCTCAGCCCATCTGTCCAGGTCCCTCTGCAGGGCCATCCTACCCTTGAGCAGATCGACACTCCCACCCAGTTTGGTGTCATCTGCAAACTTACTGAGGGTGCACTCAATCCCCTCATCCCGATCATCGATAAAGATATTAAGCAAGACTGGCCCCAACACTGAGCCCTGGGGAACACTGCTCGTGACCGGCTGCCAACTGGACCTAACTCCATTCACGACTACTCTCTGGGCTCGGCCACCCAGCCAGTTTTATTACCCAGTAAAAAAGTCCAGGTAGATGACATCCGCAGCCTTTCCCTCATACACCAGGCGGGTCACCAGGTCATAAAAGCAGATCAGGTTGGTCAAGCAGGACCTGCCTTTCATGAACCCATGCTGGCTGGGCCCAATCCCCTGGTTGACCTGCACATGCCTGTTGAGTGCACTCAATATGAACTGCTCCATAGTCTTTCCTGGCACTGAGGTCAGGCTGACAGGCCTGTAGTTCCCCGGATCCTCCTTCCGGACCTTCTTGTAGATAGGCATCACATTGGCAAGCCTCCAGTCATCAGGGCCCTCCCCTGTTAACCAGGACTGCTGATAGATGATGGAAAGTGGCTTGGCAAGCTCCTCTGCCAGCTCCCTCAGTACTCTCGGGTGGATCCCATCTGGCCCCATAGACTTGTGAGCGTCCAAGTGGCGTAGCAGGTCATTAACTGCTTCCTCCTGGACTATGGGGGCTCCATTCTGCTCCCCATCCCTGTCTTCCAGCTCAGGGGGCTGAATACCCTGGGGATAACTGGTCTGACTATTAGAGACTGAGGCAAAGAAGGCATTAAGTACCTCAGCCTTTTCCTCATCCTTGCTGACAATGTTCCCCCCTGCATCCAACAAAGGATGGAGATTCTCCTTGGCTCTCTTTTTGTTGTTAATGTACTTGTAGAAACATTTTTTATTATCTCTTATAACAGTGGCCAGATTGAGTTCTAGCTGGGCTTTTGCCTTTCTAATTCTCTCTCTGCGTGACCTAACGAGATCCCTGTACTCTTCCTGAGTTGCCTGCCCCTTCTTCCAAAGGTGGTAGACTCTCCTTTTTTCCCTGAGTCCCAGCAAAAGCTCCCTGTTCAGCCAGGCCAGTCATCTTCCCCGACGGTTGGTCTTACGGCACATGGGGACAGCCCGCTCCTGCGCCCTTAAGACTTCCTTCTTGAAGAACGCCCAGCCTTCCTGGACCCCTTTGCCCTTCAGGACGGCCTCCCAAGGGACTTTCCCAACCATTGTCCTGAACAGGCCAAAGTCTGCCCTCTGGAAGTCCATGGTAGTGGTTTTGCTGCCCCTCCTCCTTACGTCACCAAGAATTGAGAACTCTATCATATCATGGTCGCTAAGTCCAAGACGGCCTCTGACCATGACATCTCCCACCAGTCCTTCTCTGTTTGTAAACAGCAGGTCAAGCGAGGCACCTCCCCTGGTAGGCTCACTTACCAGCTGCATCAGGAAGTTATCCTCCACACACTCTAGGAACTTCCGAGTCTGTTGCCTCTCTGCTGTGTTGTATTTCCAGCAGATGCCTGGCAAGTTGAAGTCCCCCACGAGAACAAGGGCTAGCAATTGCAAGACTTCTGCCCGCCGCTTGTGGAACGCTTCATCTACCTCTACATCCTGGTTGGGTGGTCTATAGCAGACTCCTAACAGGACATCCGCCTTGTTGGCCTTCCCCCTCATCCTTATCCATAAGCACTTGGCCTTATCATCACAATCATTGAGCTCTATACAATCGAAACACTCCCTAACATACAGAGCCACCCCACCGCCTCTCCTCCCATGCCTATCCATTCTGAAGAGATTATAGCCATCCAGCGCAGCACTCCAGTCATGAGAGTCGTCCCACCATGTTTCTGTGATGGCGACTATGTCATAGCCATCCTGCTGCACAAGGGCTTCCAGCTCCTCCTGTTTGTTGCCCATGCTGCGTGCATTGGTGTAGATGCACTTGAGCCGGGCTATCGATTTCACCCCCAACGTTGCCATGCCACCCCTGGGCTCCTCTCTGCTGAGCCTGGTTATATCCCCTTCCCCCTTCAAACCTAGTTTAAAGCCCTCTCAATGACTCCCGCCAACTCATGAGCGAGAATCCTTTTCCCCTTTGGAGACAGCTGATCTCCATCTGCTGCCAGCAGGCCCGGTGCTGTGTAAACCTCCCCATGATCGAAAACCCCAAAATTCCACCGATGGCACCAGCCTCTGAGCCACTTGTTAATCAGGTGAGTTTTCCCATTCCTTTCAGCATGCTTCCCTGCCACTGACGGGATAGAGGAAAACACTACCTGTGCTCCCAATCCTGCAACCAATCACCCCAGTGCCCTGAAGTCCCTCTTGATTGCTTTAGGACTTCTCTCCGCAACTTCATCACTGCCAACCTGTATAACCAGCAGTAGGTAATAATCGGAGAGCCGTACCAGACAGCATATTGGGCCCTCAGTTCCCCACAGGAGGGAATCGCCTACCACAATTACCCTCCTTTTTTTCTTAACAGGGGCAGTCGTAATCCGTGGGGGTGACTGACTTGCTCTTGGCAACCCCCTGGCTGGACCTTCACCTACCTCCCCACTGGCCTGGCCCTCAACTTCCAGAGCCCCATATCTGTTATGTAAGGGCAGCTGGGAAGGTGAGGGAGGCCGGGAGGGGATTCGCCTGCCTCCCCGGGCAGGGACCTGTTTCCATTCCCCCCGTCTCTTAGGTCCCCTCCTTCTGCTCGCTGGCAAGAGGGTAGGGGATCCTCTGCTCCTTGTGGGGCCTCCATCTGCTGCCTTGGTAGGGTGTTGCTCCACCAGTCTATCTCCCTCTCGCACTCCCTGATACTCCTCAGCCTTTCCACCTCCTCCTTCAGCTCTGCCACAAGGCTGAGGAGATCATCTACCTGGTCACACCGAAGACAGTTGTTGCCTGTGCTGCCCTCCGGTATGAGTGACAGGCTCAGGCACTCCCTGCAGCCGGAGACCCGGACGGCTGCATGTTTGTGCGGGAGCTCTGTCTGGGTTACCGCATTCCTTCTGGCGGTGGCTTTTGGGCGAGTGGTAACCATAGCTGCCAGGTATTCTCCTGGGAGGGCGATGACCACTAGTTGAGTTTCCCTTTGGAGCTAGGAGGGGGACTCGGCCTTCCCCGCATGCCCTGCCCACGCAAACTGACGTGCCACGCCCTCCTGACACACCACGCCCTGTTTACCCGTCCTATTCGCTGCGCTCCTGGTCCCTCACACTCCCTGGGGGCTGCTTTTATAGGTGAGGTGGTTTGGCATCTGCTCCAGAGCCCTTTGCCTCAGTGACTGCGCTCAAGTGGCAGTTACGCTGGGTTTTAAACTGCCGCCATCACTCCTGTCCCCGCCCACGCTGTGTCAGAGCTGCCACACATCAGCAGCTCGCCCTTTCCCACTCTTTCCCGCTCTAGGCGGGGGGCTGGGGTGCCCTCTCTCTCCCTGCGCTTTTGCCACATTAGCAAGGGTGCCCCAGCACGAGCGTCTGCTCTGGAGCCCTTCACCTCAGTGACTGCCCAAGATTTGCCCCAGTAACACTGCATGGTCATCTTTTTGGGCTAGGCCCAGATGCACAGGCCTCTCAATTCAGCTCAAAGAATTGATCTCTTCTTTGCACATAACAGGGTTCTCCCAGGGGGTCCCTTGGTGGGCCTCCTAGGAGGGGTTTGTAGCCCTTGGGCACATTAAGACTTGTCCATGCCCCCTCCATCCTTTTGGTGCCCTTCCACCCTCATGAAGTCCCCACCTCAGACATGTTAGGGCTTGTTCTGTAGCCTTTTAAAGCAGGGGACCCCAAACCTGCCTTTTGTTTAATTACTTTCTACTCACATTTAAACTTTAATTACTCATGCCATTAGCTCTTATTAAAGAATATTTTAGACATTTTATACCTATACTTTTACAGATATATAATTTCTGTATCTTTATAATTGTGTATATATACACATATAGATACATATAAGTATATTAAAAATAGTGCATCTATATATAAATATCTATTTAAAACATATATAGAAATATATAAGGAGTGTGCAAATATGTTTATATTCCATTTATTGTATATATTTTTATATCTGAGCCCTTCCTCTGATGCAAAGGAAGCAGGCAGCCAAACAGAGGGAGATCTGAGAATATGTGGGTATGACTGTCAAAAATAGCCATCAGCCAATCACAAAGCAGTATGAAAACACATGGGGAGTGACGTTGTCAAAAGTGGGGGCTTCCTTTTCTGTCATGCTTCTGGGTACACTGGTAGGGGCAGCTAGTTCTGCCAGCTAATCATAGGGCTGTCTGAGAACACATGGGTATGACAGTGTCAAGAAACGGCCATCAGCAAATCACAGAGCAGTATGAAAACACGTGGGTTATGATGTTTAACAAAATGGCGGTCCCCCGCACATTTAGGGGAAGGGTTTCCCTGGCCTGATGTATTTCTGGGTAAACTGGTAGGTGTGGCTGGTCCTGCTAGCCAGTCACAACAGATGACATGACCAGAAGAGGGGAGTGACTTTTGGTGGGCCAGAACCATCATATATGAACATTTTCCCCCATACACTACAGTACTAAGTTGATGCTCCTAAACAACATCAAGACAGCTGTTTGCTATTACTCATCACTAAACTAGGACACATGTAAAAAGTTGATACATACTGTAAAAGCAAAACATTTTGTTTCTCTAGTTAGTAATAATTCAAAACAGTAAGTTAAAAAAGTTTTTAATTATTATTGCATTTTATTTTTTTCACATCCTTTCCTTTCATCTTCTCATCAATTGAAAATTAAGTTTAGCTTTCAAAGTCATCTCTCCAGTTTCAGGACAGTTGACTTGGAAAAAAAAAAACCAAAACCAACCCCGACTTGTCAGAAAATATTCAATTAACTCTATTAAATAAAGACAGAAGGAGAAAGCTAGAGTTTTAATGTATTACAAATTTAATTGAATAAATACTGCTTTTTTTTCTTTAAAAACTAAATGCTAATAGCAATAGAGGTCTTCACTGCTTTTATGTTGGACAAGAAACATGTTTGGTAGTAAATTACATTGTCATGCCTGAAAATACAGATCTGCAGAGATTATTTTGAAACTATCAACCTAAACAAAAGCTATATTATACTTAGCCTTTTTCTAGGGACAGCTATTCAAAGACAGACACTATTTTTAAACAAGACCCATTCTTGAAGTTATTTGGAAAAAAATATCATGTTTAATCAAGACAGTTTACTTTGAGGGTTTCTGGGGAGTGTTTTTCTGGGGGGTGTGTCCCCCAACTGAAGCACTTGAAATACCTAGTTCTTTGTCTTAATGTGATAGTGGTGGGTTAACCTTGGCTAGATGCCAGGTGTCCACCAAGCCACTCTATCACACCCCCTCCTCAACTGGACAGGGGAGAAAAAAATATAACGAAAGGCTCGTGGGTTGACAGGGAGAGATCACTCACCAATTACCATCACGGGCAAAACAGATTCGACTTGGGGAAGATTAATTTAATTTATTGCCAATCAAATGCCAGAGTAGGATAATGAGAAATAAAAACGAATCTTAAAACACCTTCCCCCTCCCCCTCCCTTCTTCCCAGGCTCAGCCTCACTCCTAGCTTCCCTACCTCCTCCCGCTGAGCGGTGCAGGGGGACAGGGAATGGGGGTTGTGGTCAGTTCATAGTGCTTCATCTCTGCCACTCCTTCCTCCTCACTCTGTTCCCCTGCTCCAGCATGGGGTCCTTCCCACGGGCTACAGTTCTTCACTAACTGCTCCAGTGTGGGTCCTTTCCATGGGGTCACAAGTCCTACCAGCAAACCTGCATGGACTCCTCCCTCCATGGGTCCACAGGTCCTGCCAGGAGCCTGCTCCAGCATGGGCTTCCCACGGGGTCACAGCCTCCTTTGGGCGCATCCACCTACAATCGCGCGGGGTCCTCCACAGGCTGCAGGTGGATATCTGCTCCACTGTTAACCTCCGTGGGCTGCAGGGGGACAGCCTGCCTCACCATGGTCTTTACCACAGGCTACAGGGAGATCTCTGCTCTGGTGCCTGGAGTACCCTCCTCCCCTTCCTTCTTCACTGACCTTGGTGTCTGCATAGTTGTTTCTCTCAGATATTCTCACTCCTCTCTTCTGGCTGCTGTTGCGCAGCAGTTTTTCCCCTTCTTAAATATGTTATCACAGAGGCGCTACCACTGCCACCGATTGGCTCAGCTTTGGCTAGCAGTGGCTCTGTCTTGGAGCTGGCTAGCACTATTGGACACAGGGGAAGCTTCTGGCATCTTCTCGCAGAAGCCACCCCTGTAGCCCCCCCTGTTACCAAAACCTTGCCACACAAACCCAATACAGTGATATAATCTGCAGCAGGTACTTTTTCTTGGAAAGGTGTGTCTCATTGCATTTACACCATCCACACTTCAGAAGGTCACTTCCTCAAGCTTACTAAACTATGTAATATGATGACCTTTCAAGTTTTACTCTCTGCCTCCTCAAATGTCCCTCCCCATACTTAAACAGTTTTAGGTATCATTTGTTTACATGCAATGCCAGTACGTGACAAACACTAATAGAAGTCCAACAGCTCACTCAAATATAATAAATATGATTTACACTTACAAGTAGTGCCAAGAGAAAATGGAGTCAGAGTAATTTGGATTGGAAGGAACCTTTAAAGATCATCTAGTTCCAACCCCCTCGCCACAGGCAGGAACATCTTTCACTAGATCAGGTTGCTCAAAGCCCCAGCCAACCTGACCTTGAACACTTCCAATGACTGTCTAAACATTGACCAGGAATACTCAATTCATCTGACTTTACCATAACATATTGCATTTGCATCTGATTATCCAAGCCTGGTGGCAAGACAGGCAGCATATGGCTGGTCAAAGATGAAGAGATTATAAAAGAAAGCCATGCTAAAATGCCAGTACAGTCATACAAGAATTTAATTTCAGTGATCACACAGCCATTATCCACTTCCCTCAATTTCAGAGTCACTGCAAGTACCACCCCCTCCTCCATCCTCATAACCACTCTCTCAAAAAAACCCCCACAAAACAAAAAAAAAAAACCCAAAACACCAACATACCACATAAGACAGAATATGTTTCAAAATACACCAACAGCAGCAACATTAAGTTGGGTGGTGGGAAAAGAAGTTTTCAGTAAGGGAAACAACAGGGGAAATCAATGCTGCACATCTCTAGTCCTTGTGCCTCTTTATGGGAACATTCCAAGGAATTCTACCGTATTCAGAGCAAAGTCAGAAGGCAACCAACTACTGGTAGAAGCAGCAAGTCATTCTCCCATCACAGACCTTCCCAATCATTCCTACTGAAATCTGCTTAACTGCAGTCTTCTGACATTAATTAATTTCTACATGCAGCTATGCAAGCATGTATGTACAGTGATGTACAGCACCACCCTAGACACCATAACAAGCCAAGACATGTTCACAGAAAATATCTACTAATATACATTATTTGCTATTTTCTGTGCAATAGGTACACATGCACTCTCACTTATGTCAGCTAAAACCCTACATAAAATTGCATATAAATAATAACTAGATAAGAAAAATTAAGACCTGAGACTGTTTTCCTACATAGCTGTAGGACACTTGAAACATCAGTACTTTAACTGTTCAGAGACACCCCCTCCCCAATATATTAATAGGCAAAAGAAACCTGCCAATAAACCAAAACCACTTAGCAAGCTTCATATTCTGTAAAGTAACTTTTTAATGTACATTAGAGTGCACAAATGCAATCTGTGAGTATCATGGATGATATAACTGACATTTAAACAGAGCTTTGACTCTCCATTTACCTTTCACTAAAAAAAAAAAAAACCCAAACAAAAAAAACCCCACCAAAAAAACCCCCAAACCAAAACCCACCACCTTTTACTACAGTGCAATATAAAACTACCCATAGAAAGCTGGGCACTTGTATATCTTGTTACTATTAGACTGAATAGCAAAGTTATAGTCAAGTTTAGCACTTGTATAAGAGTATTAAGAATGGTATAATTGGGACTGCTGTTGGTTGTAAGTTGCAACTTAAAAGAATTAAGCAGTTATGAACAGATACAGGTGCTAACATATGTTAATTCTGGCTTTCCCACCAGTTTAGACTGTTAATGATAGCTGATGGAAAAAATACACTTGATCAATCTAACTACAAGCTTAAGGATTTACATAAAAATTCCCAAGGTTTCTGCAAAGGTATCAGAATTAATACCTTTTTCTTTTTCCTCCTAGACTTGCCAGAACAGCTTCACTGCTCTGTTCTTTACTGCCTAATTCTTATTTCCATTATATTTTAAAGCATTTATAGGAAGAGAAAAAAATGTGGGTCTGAGAGAGAACACAGGGCAAAACAGGCCTGCAGACCCTTCCACTGTGGCAGGAAAAGAGTTCACCAAATTCATTCCTCTTGCTGACTACACTACAATAGTAAGTACAGAGATAGGAACTCTACTCGGAGAAAAGGAAAGTGAAAACCTATATATGAGGATCTCCGTGCTGCAGGGGGAAAACCATGTCTACATAAGAGCACCGGGTGCTGCAAGGGCTTGAAAAGCACCATGCAACTGTGAGAGGACTGCTGCTCAGCCACACGAAGAACGTGTCTGCTACCTACCCTGCAGCCCCTGCCCCACATAACCGTACTTCAGACGCCTCCTGACCGCTGCTGCCTGGTCTCACGGTGCGGCCCCGGAGTAATCGAGGTTTATTCGAGAAGCGACTTTAAAAACAGGGAGCAGCTGGCAGAAGCTGCTAGCCCTGCCGTGGAGCTCAGCCGCGTTACGAGGGGGGCAGCGGCGTTACCGCCTCTTGCTGAAGCGCCAAGCGCGAGCGCACCCCACGCCCACCGCTGCCGCACACAGAAGCGTAACGCTGCGCTCAGCGGTTCGCCAGCTCCCAGCGCTCAGCACCCTGACGCAACAGGAAATCCGCAGTTAACACCGCGCCCGCGGCCCAGCCAATACACGCACACCCGCCTGCCCGCTGCCCGACAGCCAGGAAGCACACTCATACACTCCGAGCCGCACATCTGGGTGATTTAATCGCACCGCCCCGGCGAGCCCCACGGGGAACACAGCCCTCACACGATCTTCGCGAACAATGCTAGGCGCCCCGCTGCCGCCACTCCACAACACCGCCCACTGGCGCTTCGCAGCACCCACCCGCACGACACCTTTCCCGCCAGCCCCTAGCCAGCCCCCACAGTGCCTTGGCCCACCGCACAGTGCACTAAAGCCTGCCCGGCTTCCCACGGCCCCTCCCCAGGTACCACCCGTCGCCCGCGCTCCAGCAGGCACAGGTAGGGCCCACCGCGGAGCCCGAACTGCAACCCCAACGGCTCAAGCGAACAGACACCACCCCCACCTCCTACCAGCAGTCCAGGGCGGCAGAACTCTGACACGCAGCAAGGAGAAACAAGAAGGCTCAGAGTACGATACAGTCCACTACGCTCACTGGGGCTAAGGGTGAAAATACTCCCCCCCCCCCCCCCCCGTGGCCCGTGCGGTAACGGATGCTTCCAGCCAATCACAACAGACCATGTAACCAAAAGAAGGGCGTGGCACCCGGAGCAAATGGTACAACTGGCTGTCTGCAGGGGCGGGTATTTCACCAAAAGCTGGGGGAGGGGCACTTGTCGCTTATCTTGGCTAAAAGTTGTCCTTGTACTACTCGCATACATATATTAAGTATATTTGGAAATTCTATTTTCTTTTGTTGTCACCAAAACATGCTGTTGGAATTATAGAGCAAAGGTTTTTGGAAATAATTATTTCCAATATGCAATAAAAAAGTGAAATATTTAGTTGAAAGGGAAAAGTCAGGTTAAAACTGAGCTACGTAAGAGTATCTACAAAGGTGCCATATTGCACTGTCTAGAGCAGGGGCAGCTAGCCTATAGACCTTGACCTGTATGCAGCTTACAGGCTCTTCCAGTGCAAGCTGGTGATCCTGCTGTATGCACTGCCAGCCCCAGATTACAAACAGTGGTGGGGAGTTGTCTCCCACCAACTTGCGCCCAGAGTCACCCTCTCAATTTTCTACATGGTTGTTCTTAACCATATGACAATTTTGTATTCAGCTGAAGGGGCTTAAAAAAATGTCACTTCACTATGCTCTCGAAGGTCCCCTAGAATAGTCACAGATACAGACGGATACCATGTTTGTAGAGACGGAAAAGGGGGAAAAAAGTCACATCAAGACTAAAACTAGAGATAAAGCTCATGAAAGGTACCAAGGAATTGTAGACATTCTTCACCAACTCCTGCTATTCCTTGAGACAGATACCAAACTATTCTAAGACACAAAAAAGCAAATAGAGAAAATACTAAATTGTTGCATTGCATGAGGTAACATTCAGATGGAGCAAGAACAAATTTTAACACAGATTTTTTTTCAAAATTAAACATAAGAAAATAAAATTATGCATAAGGTATATGTTACGATCCTGTAGGCCACAAGTATCATGGTTTAACCCCAGTAGGCAGATAAGCCCCACACAGCCACTCGCTCACTCTCCCCACAGTGGGATGGGGGAGAGAATCAGAAGGGTAAAAGTGAGAAAACACATGGGTTGAGATAAAGACAGTTTCACAGGTAAAGCAAAAGCTGCATGCCCAAGCAAAGCAAAATAAGGAATTCATTCACTACTTCCCATCAGCAGGCAGATGGTTAGCCATTTCCAGGAAAGCAGGGCTTCATCAAGTGTAACGGTTACTTGGGAAGACAAACACCGTAACTCCAAATGTCCCCCCTTCCTCCTTCTTCACCTAGCTTTTATAAAAGAGAAAATATGAGAAAAGGCTAGTGGGTCAAGATAAGGACAGGGAGATCACTCAGCAATTACCGTCATGGGCAAAACAGAGTTGACTTGGGGAAATTAATTTATTGCCAATTAAATCAGAGCAGGATAATGAGAAATGAGAACAAATCTAAAAACACCTTCCTTCTTCCCGGGCTCAACTTCACTCCCAACTCTAGTACCTCCTCCCCCCAAGGGGCACAGGGGGATGGGGAATGGAGGTTGTGGTCAGTTCATAATGCTTCATCTCTGCCACTCCTTCCTCCTCACGCTCTTCCCCCACAGGCTGTAGTTAAAGAACTGCTCCAGCATGGGTCCTTCCCACAGGGTGCAGTCCTTCAGAAATGGACTGCATCAGCATGGGTCCTTTCCATGGGGCCACAGGTCTTTCCAGAAAACCTGCTCCTGTGCGGGCTTCTCCCCATGGGCCACAGTTCCTGCCAGGAGCCTGCTCCAGCGCAGGCTTCCCATGGGCTCACAGCCTCCTTCGGGCCCATCCACCTGCTCTGGTGTGGGGTTCTCCACAGGCTGCAGAGTGGATATCTGCTCCATGTGGACCTCCATGGGCTGCAGGGGGACAACCTGTGTCACCATGGTCTTCACCACAGGCTGCAGGGGAATCTCTGCTCCAGTGCCTGGAGCACCTCCTCCCCCTCCTTCTTCACTGACCTTGGTGTCTGCAGAGTTGTTTCTCTCACATATTCTCACTCCACTCTCACAGCTCCTGCTGTGCAGCAGGTTTTTTTACCCTTTCTTAAATAAGTTATCAGAGAAGCGCTACCAAAGTCACTGATTGGCTCAGCTTTGGCCAGCGGTAGGTCTGTCTTGGAGCCGTCTGGAACTGGCTCTGTCTGACATGGGGGCATCTTCTGGCCTCTTCTCACAGAAGCCACCCCTGCAGCCCCCCCGCTACCAAATCCTTTCCACGTAAATTGTATACACTTAAATATGTTTTCATAGAGGCACCACAAACTTCGCTGATTGCCTCAGCTTTGGCCTCTGGTGGGTCCTTCATCAAGCTGCCTGGAACTGGCTGTGTCTGGCACAGGGCAGCCCCTGATGTCTTCTCACAGGGACCACCTGTGAGCGACCCCCTCACTACTGAAACCTTGGCACATATACCCAATACAGAAAGTCACTCAGAATCTGTATTTTTTAAAATGGTATATATTAGACCTAACACTATAAAGAAAGAGATAATAGCATAAATAATCTTACGTCCATTCAGATGCTGAGAACCCCGAGCTGTGCAGCATCAAACAAGCCCCCAATCAGGGTGCAGCATGTTGTGCAGATCCCATCTGTAGAAAGGGTTTCTCCATTTTGGTCGTTTGAGCTCTTATAAGATTGTTTTACAAGAAAACAACTCTCTTCATTCTTTCATCTGTCAAGCAGAAAGGATGTTGGCATTAAAACTTCCTGCTGCACTTTTAGAGAAAGGCAAGGCCATGCGGGTGGCATAATTACCATTACTAAGTGGGAGCTGCCTGCAGGCTCCTCTGTTACAATGAGCTGGCTGAATTTATCCTGCAGTCAAGGGATATGCGCAGCACAACACAGGCCTGAAGGCCACGCTGTACATGCAGCACAGTGCAGCACAGCACGGCTCAGCTCAGCACAGGCCTGGGCCTATTCAGGTTAACTGTTATGCGGATCACTAACTCCTTGACGTACAATGGTCTTCCGGTCAGGAAGTACTACACTGGAGTATCATATAAAATAGGGAAATGATCTAGCAAAACACTGGTAAAACCATTACTAAAAGTTTGTATCCAGTCAGTGTCCACATTTTATAGATGTGGAAATACGAGAGAGGTTATAGGCAGAGATGAGCAATATTTCAGTGAAGAGGAAGTCACCAAGAGACGATTACTTGATCCCTTATTGTAGTTATGTAAAAAGTGAAAAAATATATCATACTAAAGCTTTTAAAACTTGCTGGCAAAAGTATCAGAATAGGTGGAATAGGTAGAAGCTGAACTTTCAAGACTGAAATTCCCTAATTGAAGAGTAATTACACTGGAGAACTTCCTTGAGAAGTTGATGGATTTTCAGTACATTGGCTCTTCAAAAAGGCGTTTGGTTTTTTTAATAGATGTGCTTGAATTCAGGTTCTGTGAGAAAGTCTGCAAGCTGTGGGTGTCAATAGTTAAGCTGGATTGAGCTGAGACTCTTCTGAGTTTAGACTCTGTGAACCTGCTTGTCTGCCCCCTTGCTCCCCCACATCTTAGGGACAAATGACTGTCTGAGTGGTCTTCTGAATACATGCAGTACTTGCAGCTCTTGTTAAGACTGCTTATAATCAAGTCCCATGTTCTAGAGCTTCAGTCACCTGCAGAGGGGTGATACAAAAATTCGCGGATACTATTCCTCAAAGTCCGAACCTCTCTGTAAGAGGAAACGGAGTCTTCAGAAAGTTCCCGAAATAAAACTCAATAGCAACAAAGTTACTATTAAGCAGGCATTCTTTATTGCAGCGCTGGGCAGCACTGGGGATCGTTCCACCATGAATGCTCCAATGATTTGGCAAACTTTCAGAGATTTTATACTATCAAGTTATACATATTCATAGGATTTCTAAGAATTCATATACATAAACATGAGATCATTATCATATGCAAATGCCCAATCCGCATGCATAATTGCCCTCTTTGGTGGTTTTCGGGGGTCCTCTGGTGGTCTCCAATAGTCTTCTTCACTTGTCCGCTAGTTGAACTTTTGGGCTTCCTTTGTCCATTTATAGCCATTTAATTAGCTCATCAATCTTTTTGGCCTTGGAATGCCATGAAACCGGTTCCTTGAGTTATCTTGGCATGGAGGTGTTATCAGTGTTTTACACAGGAAGCCTAACAAGCTTACTCAGGGTCTGTTTTCAATCATGCAAGACAAGGAGTCACATTCTTTGAAATATATGTCTCAGCAGATAACTAAAACTATCAGAGGTTATCCCTTTCAGGGGAATCAGGAAAGACCAGCTGACTACATGCCTTCTGCTTCTTCTGATCTAGCATGTTGATCATAACTGGAAGAAGTTGCAGAGCAGCGTGGACCCACCAGTCCTCTGCTGTGCTTAGCTGTTGTGTGATGCCCTGTGCCCAGAAGCGCACTGTTCACACAAGGACTGCCTTTCGGGGTGCTGTGACACCCCTGCTCATCTCAGGCCTAGGCATTTCCTGTCCTGCTCCAGTTGTTACCAGTGCCTAAACTGCCACCCTGCCAGCTCTTCTGCACAGACAGCAGGACCTGAGGAGTGCTTTGTCAAAAAAAGGGAAGCGGGAAGAGCAGGAGGGAAGAGGGTGAGGTGTGAGGAGGGCAAGGTGCCGGCTGGGGAAGGATGCAGGGTCCATGCCACTTTCCTTCAGGGTGAGGTGAGCCGCCAGCTGCTGGTCCATTACCCCATGGGTGCGTGCAGCAGTAGGGGAGGCTGGGGCCAGAGATGTTAGAAGTTAAATGGCCTTCTTTCACACCATTTTCTTTTACTTTTCCTGCTTGCTAAGTCTACTCGTACAAAATTCATCAGACCAAACATACTCTTGAAACTCTGTTTCTCTTTTTTGTGTAAATTGTATGCTCAGTCATGCTGTTCTCATCTACTGGCTATCACATCTGCAGGATAAGCCAATTGTAGTTCCTCAGTATTTTGTTTGTGATCCTCTTCATTTTTAAAATAAAGTTTCCTGGATCATGTTTGTTTTCTGTTTAAAGTGGAATTAATAAGAAGAATTAAAAAATGAACTGGTTAAATAGTTCTGGCTTCTCACAGCAGCAACATATTATTACAAGTTGACTTATCTTCTTTTGCAAAATACTCAGTAGTTCCTTGTTCTATATAAATCTGTCGTGGTTTAGCCCCAGCCAGCAACTAAGCACCATGCAGCCGCTCACTCACTCCCCCTACCCCGATGGGATGGGGGAGAGAATCGGAGGAGTAAGAGTGAGGAAAAACTCTTGGGTTGAGATAAGAACAGTTTATTAATTGAAATAAAAGAAAGTAAAATAGTAGTAGTAGTAGTAATAACAATATAATAATAATAGTAATAATAATATACAAAGCAAGTGATGCACATTGCAATTGCTCACCTCCTGCTGACCGATACCCAGACAGTTCCCAAGCAGCGATCACTGCTCCCCGGCCAGCTCCCCCCAGTTTATATACTGAGCATGAAATCATATGGTATGGAATAGCCCTTTGGTCAGTTTGGATCAACTATTCTGGCTGTGCCCCCTCCCAGTTTCTTGTGCACCTGGCAGAGCCTGGGAAGCTGAAAAGTCCTTGACTAGCATAAGCAGTACTTAGCAATCACTAAACCATCAGTGTGTTATCAACATTCTTCTCATCCTAAATCCAAAACACTGTGGAGTAATTGCTGGAGGTGACTTAGACATTAGACTTAGATTTACAATTTCAAGAAAAACACAGCATTGAAGAAGCTGTCCAGATGAAATGCAGCTGGATGCAAGGAATCTATCCCATCAGGGAGTTCCCTAAGCCTGCAACCTTGGATGTCAGCAACATCAGGGGAGCCTGGTGCACTGGCTCTAAGGGGAGTTGCCCAGAGGGAGGAGTGGTGTGGAGACACCACGGCCAAGCTCTGTGATAAGGCACTCAGAAGAGGACCATGGCACCGATAAGCTGCATAATTGATACCCGGAGGCAACAAACTGTCATGATTTTGACAAAATGCTGTCCTTTTGGTAAACTTTGCTCATTATAATATCATTATAATACCAAAACACACCTCCATCCCAAAACCTACCCGCCTCTAAGGTGAGACCACTCCTCACTGAGCCTGTGCTCTGAATTTTTCCGAGCCTACACCTTTAAAACGAAGCGAGAAAGTTTTACACCAATCGTAACAAAAGTATGTATGACTAGAGTCCCTCAAGCTCCACCTGAAAGGTAAAAATAGTATAAATTAGCCTAAGAGAGAGGGGATGTTAGGGAAGATACCACCGTGTACTACTCTGACCTCTGGGATCAGTCGACGGGCTGAGCCTCTCTTCCCCCCCATCGGGACGCCTTTGGGTAAGAATCTGACACTTGGTTATACCAAGTGCACCCCTCCACCCCCCCCATCATCGCACGAAACTTAGAAACCTCTATAGAGTCGCTTTAGGTCTGTTGATGCATCTGTGTACTATCCAAAGCTTTGGTATTTGCATGTGCCTTGCAGTCAGTGAATTTATCACCGGTAATCCAAAGAACCTGTGTGTCTGTTGCTTTAATAAATTGCTTTGATTTATTGGTCTAGCCGTGATAGTGGTCATTGAATGCGACCAGACGCTTTAAGTGTGGCCGTGATAGTTCATGCAGCACGACTAGACGAAAGGTGCCTATGTTATTTGTGAATCCGTAATCGTGATAGTTCAGTGCACTGAACGCGACCAGACTTATTGGGTACCTTCCAAAGCCTCTCTTGACGCAACAAACACAGCACTATGCCAGTTACTAGGAAGAAAATTAACTCTATCCCAGCCAAAACCAGGACAAAATCATATGGTACAATGTTTTATTGTCCAGTATACTGCATTGCTTAAGGGCTTAATACTTCACCTGTTCATAAGAAAAAAAAATCCCTAGTTATTCTGTAGTTATTTTTATTGGTTATTGTGTGGAGACTGTTGTTTTGCATCACTTCCTTTAGTACTCTATTAATGCAGTATGTCTTTGACTTCAACGTTCTCTTTTTTTACAATATTGTATTGGGTTTACATGCCAAGTTTTGGCAGCGGGGGGACTGCAGGGGGGAGCTTCCTGAATGAAGCTGCAGCCTGTGGAGAGCACACACTGGAGCAGGCTCCTGGCAGGAAGTGTGGCCTGTGGGGGACCATGCTGGAGCAGTCCATTCCTGAAGGACTGCACCCCATGGAAAGGACCCATGCTGGAGCAGTTCTTGAAGAACTGCAGCCCATGGGAATGACCCATGTTGGAGAAGTTTGTGAAAGACTGTATCCCATGGGTGGGACCCCACACTGGAGCAGGGGAAGAGCATGAAGAGGAAGGAGTGGCAGAGATGAAGCATTATGAACTGATGGAGACCACAACCCCCATTCCCCATCCCCCGTGCCCCTTGGGGGGAGGAGGTACAAGAGTTGGGAGTGAAGCTGAGCCCGGGAAGATGGGAGGGGTGGGGGGAAGGTGTTTTTTAGATTTGTTCTTTTTTCTCATTATCCTACTTTATTATTAATTGGCAATCAATTAAAATAATTTCCCTGAAGTCGAGTCTGTTTTGCCCCTGATGGTAATTGGTGAGTGATCTCCCTGTCCTTATCTCGACCCATGAGCTTTTCATCATATTTTCTCCCTGTGTCTAGCTGAGGAGGAGGAGTGATAGAACAGCTTGGTGTGCACCTGGCGGCTAGCCAAGACCAACCCACCACATTAATAAAGGGCAAAAAATGCTGGACAGGCAGAAAAGGAGAGAAGAAAACAGTGAGAAACAGCAGAGGGAATACCAAGGTCAGAGAAGGAAGAGGAGGGGGTGCTCCTTGGCACTGGAACAGATACTCACTGCAGCCTGTGGAGGACCCATGCCGGAGCAGATTATTTTCCTGATGGAAACTGTGGCCCATGGAGATTCCACACTGGAGCAGATTTTTTCCTGAAGGACTACAGTCCATGGCAAACACATGCAGGAACAGGGGAAAAGTGTCAGAAGGATGGAGCGGCAGGGAAAGAAACCGTTATGTAATGACCATAACTCCCCTCCCCCGCAAGCTCCTCTGCACCACTCAGGGGCACAGAGGAATGAAGTTGAGCATGGGAAAGAGGGGAGGAAAGGTGTTGTTTTAATATTTCTCGTCTTCTTTGAGCCTGTCAACCCTCTGAGCTCTGCCATTCAGCCAGTTTTTCACCCAGTGCACCATGTACCTGCTCATCCCACAGTTGGACAACTTGTCAAGAAGGATGCTGTGAGGGACAGTATCAAAAGCCTCACTAAAATACAGAAAAACTACATCCACCGCCTTCCCTTCATCCACTATAGGCAGGTGACCTTATCATAGAAGGCTATCAAATTCGTTACACAGGACTTTCCCTTTGTGAACCCATGTTGACTGTGCCTGATGATTGCATTAATCTTTAAATGCCTTTCAGTATCACCCAGTATGATCTTCTCCATAATTTTTCCAGGTACTGTCATGGTTTAGCCCCAGCCAGCAACTAAGCACCACGCAGCCGCTCACTCACTCCCCCTGCCCCGGTGGGATGGGGGGGTTAGGATAGTGCTTTTCACAGTGATTGTGCAAAGGTTAGCTTTCTTTTGTCCCATTTGGGGGACAAGGCTCAGCCTTTGCATACTGTCATGACCCAAACTGGGCTGTCTAGAGAGGATCGTGGAGGTTCTATGATTCCCTTGGGCTAAAGGTGAAACACCACCAAACAATCAATTAAACACTTTATTGATGGTAAACACCAACCTGAACTTGGAAAGCATAATGGTAGGCAACCCAAACCAGGAAAGCACAACGATAGGCAACATAGCTTCTAATTCAAATACTTATAAGAGGAAAGGAAAAGGAAGAAAGAGGAGAGAGAGATATCACCACCCTTGGATCCCACAATGTTGATGGTAAACACAGCAGTCCTCTGGTGGTGGGCGTGCTGCTCTTGGAGCACAGGGCCTCCAGCTGTGCTGGCAGCACCAGGTGGGGGAAGACAGGTCCAGAGCAGCAACAGTGTGAAGCCCTCCAGTGGTGGGGGTACACACATGGCTCCTCGAAGTTGTGTCTTTTACAGGCCAGTCCCCGCCTCTAGTCTTGCCCCCCCTGAGGCTTGTTCCAGAATGTTCTCCATCTTCTGCACAGGCACCACTGGGGGGGTGGTGGGGTGGTGGTCGCAAGGGGTCTTTTGGGTGGTCGTGAGCCTCTTCCTCAAATGAACTCCGCATGATTCTATGACCTTTGGCCATCAGAGGGCAGAACAGGCCTCCTGGCTCCATGCCAATCGGCTTCTCCCTGTGGTGCTATGCAGACCCCAATTTATCGCTATGGAGACCTTAACTTGTCTCTATGCAGACCTTAACTTGCCTCACCACTATATTTGAGGCATTAACTCTTTCAGTGTCTCACACATACTCGAGGAGATGGGGTTTTAGATGATTCTACCTCCTTGCTTGTGACATTGATGGATTTCTTTGGGGGAACTTGTGCTTCAACCATATTTCTGGAGGTGAAGCAAAGAGAAAAAGCATTATGAACTGACCGCAACCCCCATTTCCCATCCCCTTGTGCCCCTTGGGGGGAGGAGGTGCAAGAGTTGGGAGTGAAGTTGAGCCCAGGAAGAAGGGAGGGTTGAGGGGAAGGTGTTTTTAGATCTGATCTTATTTCTCATTATCCTGTTCTGTTTGATTGGCAATAAATTAAATTAATTTCCCAAAGTTGAGTCTGTTTTGCCCGTGACATTAATTAGTGAGTGATCTCCCTGTCCTTATCTTGACCCACAAGCTTTTTTCATCTTATTTTCTCCTTCTCGCTGGCAGGGCAGTGTGAGAAACAGAAAAGGCCTTGACGCTGTATAAGCACTGCTCAGCAATAACTAAAACATCCCTGTGTTATCAACACTGTTTTCATCACAAATCCAGAACATAGCACTATACAAGCTACTATGAAGAAAATTAACTCTATCCCGGCCAAAACCAGTACACCCATATAACTCCCCCACGTGGCCTGTCTGTAAGCCTAATGGCACCCGGTGTTTGATGGTAGATTATCATAAACTGAATGAAAATACTGGACCCTTACACATTGCCGTCCCATCTATCACGGATCTTGTTTTCACTATAGAGCAAGTGGCCCATCCTTGGATGGTGGCCCTGGATGTAAAGGATATGTTTTTCATGGTCCCATTACAACCTGAGGATCAAGAGATACTCGCTTTCACTTGAAGTGGAATACAGTACACTTTTACCTGATTACCCCAAGGATTCAAACATAGCCCTACATGGTCACATCAGGCTTTAGCTAGGGAATTAGAACAAGTCCCACAGGAAACAGGGGTAATAGTATATCAATATATAGATGACATTTTAATTATAGTAGATTCCCCCAATAAGGTCCAAATAATGCGTGATCCCATCCTAGTCCATCTGGAAAATAAGGGAATTACTATCCCTGAAGCTAAATGACAGGGACCTAGCCAAACGGTTCTATTTTTAGGCATAACTTTGCAAAGTGGCAGGAAGTGTGTTCCCTCTGATACCTTGCAGCAAATATCCGAGTTGAGCTCACCCTGCAATAAGAAGGAGCTCTGACAAGTCCTAGGAACTTTAAGATTCTGGTGAGCTCATATTGCAGGGTTTAGTATATAATTGCTCGACCCTTATACGATCTGTTGAAGAAGCATGCTACCTGGGAATGGACATTTGCTCATGAAGAGGCACTTTGTTTATTAATACACAATGTTTTAGACTATCAGACTATGGGCCCAATAACACCAGGGGCCCCCTTTAGCCTACATAAAGGACTTGCAGAAAAAGGATATCAATGGGGATTGTGGCAATGAGCTCCTGATAAGGCCCGATTAAGTCCCATATGGTTTGGGTCAAAGGGGTGGCAAGGTTCACAATCACGGTATTCACCCTGGGAAAAATTGCTGCTGGCTACTTATGTAGCTCTGTTAGATATTGAACCCACACAAGATGCACCCTTAGAAATATGGATGCCGTTCTCCATCCTCAAAAGAATCAGAGAGTCTGTTTCCATTCCCCAGGGAATTGCATACTCCAGTACAATCCAAAAGCACATCACAACTGGGTCAAGGGGAGAACAGGACTTACAGGAAAGTTGACAAAGTACAATATCCAGTGGCAAGGGGATGCTGAGCCACCCCTTGATATGATGCCCTCACCCATTGTCTGGTGGTTTAACCCCAGCTGCCAACTAAGCCCCACACAGCCACTCGCTCACTCCCCGCCCAGTGGGATGGGGGAGAGAATCGGAAGAGTAAAAATGAGAAAACTCGTGGGCTGAGATAAAGACAGTTTAATAGGTAAAGCAAAAGCTGCGCACGCAAGCAAAGCAAAACAAGGAATTCGTTCGCTACTTCCCATCGGCAGGCAGGTGTTCAGCCATCTCCAGGAAAGCAGGGCTCCATCACGTGTAACGGTTACTTGGGAAGACAAACGCCATCACTACGAACGTCCCCTCATTTATTAGCAATATGCGCTACCAACCGCTCTACAGTACCTTGCAGCCCATGGCACCGCTCTGCTTGAGTAGTAATTACTTCTTGTGCAATCGCCTTTGCATCTTGTAAAGTCCCGGCTTCCCTTTCCAACTCTCTCATTTTACTCTGTAATGCCACAACTTCATGATCAAGAGCTCTAAGACCGGTAACTAATAACCATCCCAATCTTCCCGCTAATTTGCAAGAAGACTCCGCTGCCGCTTTCTGTGGCAATCCACGCATAGCTGTTTCAATTGTCTGGGGGGGGTAACCACTGCCCTGTCATCTATTTCAGGCCATGCTTCCAGCGGAGCCAATGTAGCCAGGAAAGTGGCCACAGGGGTCCAGTGCTCAGTACTGGGCCATCCCGGAATACAGGGAGTCACCATCGTGGCCTCCCCGATCGCCAAACCTGCTGTTTTCGCCTGTTTATCAGGGATTCGCGCAGGCGTAGTTTACCACTGTAGCAGGGCAGGAATCTCAAGCATGATCGATAAGGTGCCTCCAAGTCTATCACAGGCCTATGTTATCTAGACACGGATGTTCTACTTGTCAAACACACAAGGATAAACAACAATTAGAATGATATATGTGTTTTTCTACACCCCAGCTGCAAGTCACTTGAGCATGTTTACAATCCTCCTTGCCAATCTTCCATTATTATCCCACACCGTGTGAGAGCAAGAGCAAAAGCTAGACGAAGAGAGAGCGAAATAGAGGGAGAGAGCAAGAGAGAGAGAAAGCAAAAGCGAGAATGTGAGAGCGAGACTGAGAGTGAATGAAAAGGCGAGATAGATAAAAAGCTAGAGAGAGAGAAAGGCTAGTGAAAGAGAGAGAAAGCGAGAAACAGACATGTTGTTTTTCCTCTTCCTTTCCCTGTTTGCCCACTTTGGAAACTGTTTAGGGGAGTTGTTTGTGACAGCTAGCTGATATAAATCAGCAGTTAAAATGCAAGCTGGCTGTTATGGTCAGGTTACTTTTGGAAGTTATTCATTGCATTACTTCCCAATTTGGTATGGAGAAAAATAGCTTATCTTATAAACTGAATGTAGATATTATCTTGACATTGCTGCTTTTATTGTTAATATTGCCAGAATTGTGGAATGCAGTTTGTTACAGCAGATGCTTAGTGTCAATGTTGTTCAATTATGTTATGGCAAGACTAATCATGTTCTGAAAATGTTAACAGTGACATATTATAGTTTCAAAATATTTCCCATACCTGAGACAGAAGGAACATTCTAGGGGGTGGGTTGACCTTGGCTGGCCGCCAGGTGCCCACCCAGCCGCTCTGTCACTCCCCCTCCTCAGCAGGACACAGGGGAGAGAAAATACGACGAAAAAGCTTGTGAGTCAACATAAGGACAGGGAGATCACTCAGCAATTACCATCACGGGCAAAACAGACTTGACTTGGGGAAGATTCATTTAATTTATTGCCAACTAAACGGAGTAGGATAATGAGAAGCAAAGACAAAATTAAAACCACCTTCCCCCCACCCCCTTCTTCCCAGGCTCAACTTCACTCCTGACTCTTCTACCTCCTCCCCCACTGAGCAGCGCAGGGGGGGTGGGGAACGGGGGGGATGCAGTCAGGTCATAATGCTTTGTCTCTGCCACTCCTTCCTCCTCATGCTGTTCCTCTGCTCCAGCGTGGGGATACAGTCCTTCACGAACTGCTCCAGCATGGGTCCTTCCCACGGGCTGCAGTTCTTCATGAACGGACTGCTCCAGCGTGGGTCCCCCGCAGGGTCACAGGTCCTGCCAGGAGCCTGCTCCGGCGTGGGCTCTCCACGGGCTGCAGTGTGGATATCTGCTCCGGTGTGGGGTCCTCCATGACCAGCCGGCTTAGCTCAGTTGGTTAGAGCATGGTGCTAATAATGCCAAGTTCACAGGTTCAATCCCTGCTTACTGCAGGGGGGGGTTGGGCTCGATGATCTCTCAAGGTCCCTTCCAACCCAAAGCATTCTATGATTCTATGAAAAGATGTCCCTCTGTCCTGTAGGAGGTGTGCTGTCTTGGAGGATCTGTGCCATGGAGTGGAGGAGTTACAGGAGGAAGTGAGTAGGCTGCACAGCATCAAAGAAGATGAAAGGATGTTAGACACAATTTTCTCTGAGAGGCAGCAGCTTGAAGAGCCCCAGACACCCAAAGCAGTAGAGAACTAGGCAGTGTCTGCCCCTAGTATTAAGGTAAGCATAACCTCTGGAGAAAGTGAAGAATGGAAGCTGGTGACTTCTGGCACCAAGAGGAAGGCTCCCACCCCACCCCACCTAAGGGCTTACAACTACAAAATAGGTTCACCACCCTCAAAGTTGCAGAGGAACCAGATGTGCCTTCAAGCAAAGGATCCGGTCCACCTAAGCCTAAACCATGCAAGACCACCAGGAAGAAGCAGCGAGTCATCCCTGCTGAGGAGGACAAAGGCACCCATCTGTCAACCTGACCTATCATCTAGAGAGGATTGCTGCCTGTCAGGGGCCTGGATCCAGGCCCTGCTAAAAAGTTTGTTCCCATCTTTCTTATAAGCCCCCTTTAAGTACCGACAGGCCGCAATAATGTCTCCCCGGAGCCTTCTCTTCTCCAGGCTGAACAACCCCAACTCTCTCAGCCTTTCTTCATAGGAGAGGTGTTCCAGACCTCTGATCATTTTTCTGGGCTGCGAGCGCACATTGCCGGCTTATGTCCAGATTTTCATCCACCATTACCCCCAAGTCCTTCTCCGCAGGGCTGCTGTCAATCCATTCATCCCCCAGCCTGTACTGATATCGCCTGTTGCGATAGGACAAGGGACAACAGTTTCAAACTGAAAGAGGGTAGATTTAGACTAGATATAAGGAAGAAATTTTTTACAATGAGGGTAGTGAAACACTGGAACAGGTTGCCCAGAGAGGTGGTAGATGCCCCATCCCTGGGAACATTCAAGGTCAGGTTGGACGGGGCTCTGCGCAACCTGATCTAGTTGAAGATGTCCCTGCTCATTGCAGGGGGGTTGGGCTAGATGATCTTTGGAGGTCCCTTTCAACCCAAACCATTCTATGATTCTATAATTCCTGAAGGCCAGTCTTGCTAGTAAAGCCTGAGGTGAAAAAAGCATTCAGTACCTCAGCCTTTTCCATGTCCTGTGTAACCACGCCCCCCCGTCTCCTTCAGCAGTGGGCCCACATTTTACCTAGCCTTTCTTTTGTTGTCTATGTACTTATAGAAGCCCTTCTTGTTGCCATTCACATCCCTGGCCTGATCCAATTCCATTTGGGCTTTAGCTTTCCTAACTTCATCCCTGGATGCTCAGACAATGTTTCTATATTCCTTCTAGGTTACCCGTCCTTGCTTCCACCCTCTGTATGCTTCCTTTTTGTGTTTGAGTTTGACCAGGAACTCCTTGTTCATCCATGCAGGCCTCCTTGCATTTTTGCCTGACTTCCTGCTTGTTGGATGGACCACTCTTGAGACTGGAGCAGGTGATCCTTGAATATTAAACAGCTTTCTTGGGCCTTTCTTCACTCCAGGGCCTTATCCCATGGGAATCTACCAAGCAGGTCTTTTGAGAGGCCAAAGTCTGCTCTTCTGAAATCCAGGCTTGTGATCTGGCTTTTTACCCTCCTCCCTCCCCTCAGGATCCTGAACTTTACCATCTCATGGTCACTGCAGCCAAGGCTGCCTTTGACCTTCACATTCCCAGTGAGCCCCTCCTTGTTGGTAAGCATGAAGTCCAGCAGAGCACCTCTCCTCATTGGCTTCTCTATCACTTGAAGGAGGAACTTATCATCAATGCACTCCAGGAACCTGCTTATGCCCTGCTGTGTTGTCCCTCCAGCAGATATCAGGGTGGTTGAAATCTCCCAAGAGGACCAAAGCCTGTGAACATGTGGCTGCTCCTATCTGTCTGTAGAGGGCCTCATTTGCTTGTTCTTCCTAGTCAGGCAGCCTATAGCAGACACCCACTACAATGCCACCCTTATCTGTCCTCTCTTTCATCCTTACCCATAATCTCCCAGCTGTCTCCTCATCCATCTCCAGGCAGACCTCCATGCATTCCAGCTGCTCTCTCACATAAAGGGCAACTCCCCTCCTCGTCTTCCTGGCCTGTACTTCCTAAAAATACTGTATCCCTCCATTGCAACTCTCCAGTCATGCGAGCCATCCCACCACATCTCTGTGATCCCAACAAGATAGTAGCCCTGTGTCGTGGTTTAGTCCCAGCCAGCAACTCAGTACCACGCAGCCGCTCGCTCACTCCCCCTACCCCGATGGGATGGGGGAGAGAATCGGAGGAGTAAGAGTGAGAAACACTCCTGGGTTGAGATAAGAATAGTTTAATAATTAAAATAAAATAAAGTAAAATAATAATAACAACAATATAATAATAATAACAGTAATAATAATATACAAAGCAAGTGATGCACAATGCAATTGCTCACCACCCGACAACCGATACCCAGGCAGTTCCCGAGCAGCGGTCGCTGCTCCCCGGCTAACCCCCCCCAGTATATATACTGAGCATGACGTCATATGGTATGGAATAGCCCTTTGGTCAGTTTGGATCAACTATTCTGGCTGTGCCCCCTCCCAGTTTCTTGTGCGCCTGGCAGAGCATGGGAAGCTGAAAAAGTCCTTGACTAGCATAAGCAGTACTCAGCAACAACTAAAAACATCAGCATGTTATCAACATTCTTCTCCTACTAAATCCAAAACACAGCACTATGCCTGCTGCTAGGAAGAAAATTAACTCTATCCCAGCCGAAACCAGGACACCCTGTTACTGTACACAGATTTTTAACTCTTCATGTTTATTCCCCATACTGTGTGCCTTAGTGTACAGGCACTTCAGAGAGGCACCCCAGCATATTGACTTCCTAGAAAGGGTTTTGGGGGTTTCTTCATAACAGGGCCTTGTAGGCACTTCCTTGCTTCAATACAAATGCTGGAGGTGACCCCACTTAAGCCCTTTTTTGGTGATTTTGTGATCTCTTCCTGTCACATCACCCCAGGCCCTTTGCTTGTCGACACTGTCTGTAACTCCTTCACAGTGCTGCTGGTTGCTATGTCCCTCCCCCGTCATTTTTAATTTAAAGCCCTTCTTATGAGGTCAGTCATCCTACTGGCAAAAATAGCTTTGCCCCGCTTAAGGAGGTGGATCCTATGTCTCCCAAGCAGACGCTAATCTACAAACAGGGTCCCATGGTCATAGAACCCAAAACCCTGTCGCCAACACCAGTTCTGTGGCCAATTATTGACCTGTATTATTAGTGTCCTCTTCCTTACACCCTTTCCACTCACCAGAAGGACTGAGAACACCACTTAGATAGAGTTAATTGTCTTCCTAGTAGCTGGCATAGTGCTCTGTTTTGGATTTATATGAGAATAATGCTGATAACATACTGATATTTAAGTTGTTGCTAAGCAGTGCTTACACTAGTCAAGGACTTTTCAGCTTCCCATGCTCTGCCAGGTGCACAAGAAGCTGGGAGGGGGCACAGCCAGAATAGTTGATCCAAATTGACCAAAGGGCTATTCCATACCATATGACGTCATGCTCAGTATATAAACTGGGGGGAGTTGGCTGGGGGGCAGCGATCGCTGCTCAGGGACTCGGCGGGTGGTGAGCAATTGCATTGTGCATCACTTGCTTTGTATATTATTATTACAGTTATTATTATAGTTATTATTATTACTATTTTACTTTATTTCAATTATTAAACTGTTCTTATCTCAACCCAGGAGTGTTTCTCACTCTTACTCCTCCTATTCTCTCCCCCATCCCACCGGGGCAGGGGGAGTGAGCGAGCGGCTGCGTGGTGCTGAGCTGCTGGCTGGGGCTAAACCACGACAGTCCTTTTTGGCGCCCAACGTGGGGCCCGGAGGGTTTGAGATAAAAACAGATTAACCAGAGTGTGTTAAGGAATCCGTTAACAGTTGCCGGTCACAATATTAGTTCATCTGACCTGCACCATGCTCCTTTTTTTGCTGTACATGTTAAAGATTGGTGTTGGTTTGTGCAGTTTCCTGTGATCTGCAGTGATTAGTGATGTTTTGCCTGGGAGAGTTGTCACTCACCTTGAGCATTATTTGGTATTGGGGTTTGTACTGAAGCCATTACTGTACTTCGGGTATCACCTCATGGAGAGAATTAGCAATTATACCTCTTCCTCTGAGAGGTTTTTTGTGGAGGAAATACAGAAGTGTACCTTTGCTACCTTCTTCTATGATGTTTCTTCCTTCATTACAATAACTTTTCAGTATCTTCAACATCCTTGGGTAGTTAAGATACTTCTATTGCTATTTCTTGGGAATACTGTTTCGGTTTTGATGAAGGTTAGTAAGCAATTTAAGACTATCATCCAGAGATCTGCCCCAAGGCTGGAGAGTTATGAGTGGCAGGGTGTGTGGGATAGTATGGGCAAGTACCTAGGGCAGTGGGCACCTCCCGTGTTTTGGAACTTCACCCCTGAACAAGTGCAGAATCCTGAAGAACTAGTAAAGTATTTGGAAGAAGTATGTTGTCACCCTGGCAACTCCAGAGAGACACAAATCATTGCAACATGCTGGGGACTGGCCCATGCCTATCGAGCCCTGTTCAACACTATTCAGTACCCTCAAGGGAAAGAGAAGGTCTCTGGATCTGATGACAAAACAACAAGCACTGTGGGTACTCCAACCCCGGCCACAGGCACTGCAGCTACTGCAACCACAGCCACAGGAACTGCAGCCACTCCAACCCCAGTGACAGGCACCATGGCTAAACCAGAGAACCAACCCACGCCAGTATCAGTTGCTCCTATACAGAAGAAAAAATACACAAGGAAATCAGCTCGTTTAGTAAGGGATGAAGATGAACCAGGGCCATCACGAGAACCAGAGGAGGAAGAACCCATAAATGAGATGGTAACCACCCGATCCCTATCCCTGAGTGAGCTGCGAGATATGCGAAAAGATTTCAGTTGTCATCCAGGCGAGCTCATCATCACCTGGCTGCTCCGATGCTGGGATAACGGGGCCAGTAGCCTGGATTTAGAGGGTAGGGAAGCCAAGCAGCTGGGATCCCTTTCTAGGGAAGGGGGCATTGACAAAGCAATTGGAAAAGGGGAAAAACGCTCAGCCTCTGGAGGCGACTTCTGTCAAGCGTGAAGGAAAGGTATCATTTCAAGGAAGATGTTATATATTGCCCAGGCAAATGGACCACCACAGAGAGAGGTATCTCGTGTCTGAGGGAATTAGGCGTGCTGGAGTTGATTTATGATGACCTGAACAATGACCCAAAGATCCAGATGAAGTCAGGTGCACACGACCCATGTGGCAGAAGGTGGTACAGAGTACACCAGCATCATACGCCAAGTCGTTGGCAATATTGACCTGGAAAGATGACGAGGCACCAACGATGGATGAAGTGGCTGGCCGACTCGGAGAATACAAAGAAAGTCTCTCTTCCTCCCTACGGGCCTGTGTCTTGGCTGTGGAAAAACTGTATGCAAAAAACAGGCCAAGAGTTCCAACAACTCAGAGAGGATCTGTCCTACTCCCCACATGTACAGACCAGAAACTGCACTTGTTTTTCCTCCACGCACTCTGAATACACAGTCTCAGGCTCACTCGCGGCACAGATTGGCTCGCAAAGTGCAAGCGTCCAGCCATTTAGCCCACAGCAAAGGGGATAGCACAGAAAGCTGCTGCTCCCCACCTTCCCTCACCACCGCTTTCACAGCCAAACACACACTGCAGTTGCGTGCTTGCCCAGCTCCGAACCCTGCCAGCACTCTGTCTCACTGGCCCGATGGGCAGAGCCCTACTGCAACACTGCAAACGTCCAGCTCGTTCTCCCACAGCAAAGGTAAAACCACGGAAAGCTGTGGCTCTTCCTCACCTTACTTTGCCAGTGATTTCATAGCGACACACACACTGGTGAACTGCACTTGCTTTTCCTCCACAAACTCTTAATACACATTCTCAAGCTCACTCTCACTCTCGGCACAGACTAGCTCCCAAAGTGAAAACGTCGGGCAATTTCTCCCACCCCTTATTCTAAGGCCTTAGTTCTGTGAAAGCGCTGGCACGGGACGGTGAGGAGCAGCAAGAGCTTCCAGTGCGGGCACCTGTGGTGTGGGAGAACTCGCCGGACGTTTACAGTGTCGCAGCAGGGCTCTGCCCATCGGGCCAGTGAGACAGAGCGCTGGCAGGGTTCGGAGCTGGGCAAGCACGCAGCTGCAGCGTGTGTTTGGCTGTGAAAGCGGTGGTGAGGGAAGGTGGGGAGCAGCAGCTTTCTGTGCTGTCCCCTTTGCTGTGGGCAAAATGGCTGGACGTTTGCACTTTGCGAGCCAATCTGTGCCGAGAGTGAGAGTGAGCCTGAGACTGTGTATTCAGAGTGCGTGGAGGAAAAGCAAGTGCAGTTCACCAGCGTGTGTGTGTGTCTCGCTATGAAAGCGCTGGCAAAGGAAGGTGAGGAAGAGCGAGAGCTTTCCGTGGTGGTACCTTTGCTGTGGGAGAACGAGCTGGACGTTTGCAGTGTCGGAGCAGGGCTCTGGCCATCGTGAGAGTGAGAGAGAGTGTTGGCAGCGTTCGGAGTTAAGCAAGGACGGAGCGCCGCTGTGTGCGATCGGCAGAGCCCTGCTCCGACACGGCAAACGTCCAGCTCGTTCTCCCACACCAACAGCGCCAGCACTGAAAGTGCTTGCTGCTCCTCACCCTGCCTTGCCAGCGCTTTCGCAGCATAACACACACTGGTGAACTGCACTTGCCTTTCCTCCAGGCACTTCGAATACACATTCTCAAGCTCCCTCTCATTCTCGGCAGAGAGCAGCTCCCAAAGTGCAAACGACCAGCGATTTCTCCACACGATAGGTCTAAAGGCTTAGTGCTCTTGCTGTTCCTCCCCTTCCCTTACCAGCGCTTGCACAGCTAAGCACACACTGCGGATCTGCCCTTGCCTTGCCTCCCAGCACTCCCAATACACATTCTCAAGCTCACTCTCGCTCTCGGCACAGACTAGCTCCCAAAGTGAAAACGTCGGGCAATTTCTCCCACCCCTTATTCTAAGGCCTTAGTTCTGTGAAAGCGCTGGCACGGGACGGTGAGGAGCAGCAAGAGCTTCCAGTGCGGGCACCTGTGGTGTGGGAGAAAGCGCTGGACGTTTGCATCGTCGCAGCAGGGCTCTGCCGATCGGGCCAGTGAGACAGAGTGCTGGCAGTTCTAGGAGCTGGGCAAGCTCGGAGCCCCAGTGTGTATTTGGCTGTAAGTGAAGTGGCAAGCGAAGCCGAAGAGCAGCAAGAGCTTTGGGGGCTTTCACCTTTGCTGTGGGAGAACTCGCCGGACGTTTGCAGTGTCGCAGCAGGGCTCTGCCCATCGGGCCAGTGAGACAGAGCGCTGGCAGGGTTCGGAGCTGGGCAAGCACGCAGCTGCAGCGTGTGTTTGGCTGTGAAAGCGGTGGTGAGGGAAGGTGGGGAGCAGCAGCTTTCTGTGCTGTCCCCTTTGCTGTGGGCAAAATGGCTGGACGTTTGCACTTTGCGAGCCAATCTGTGCCGAGAGTGAGAGTGAGCCTGAGACTGTGTATTCAGAGTGCGTGGAGGAAAAGCAAGTGCAGTTCACCAGCGTGTGTGTGTGTCTCGCTATGAAAGCGCTGGCAAAGGAAGGTGAGGAAGAGCGAGAGCTTTCCGTGGTGGTACCTTTGCTGTGGGAGAACGAGCTGGACGTTTGCAGTGTCGGAGCAGGGCTCTGGCCATCGTGAGAGTGAGAGAGAGTGTTGGCAGCGTTCGGAGTTAAGCAAGGACGGAGCGCCGCTGTGTGCGATCGGCAGAGCCCTGCTCCGACACGGCAAACGTCCAGCTCGTTCTCCCACACCAACAGCGCCAGCACTGAAAGTGCTTGCTGCTCCTCACCCTGCCTTGCCAGCGCTTTCGCAGCATAACACACACTGGTGAACTGCACTTGCCTTTCCTCCAGGCACTTCGAATACACATTCTCAAGCTCCCTCTCATTCTCGGCAGAGAGCAGCTCCCAAAGTGCAAACGACCAGCGATTTCTCCACACGATAGGTCTAAAGGCTTAGTGCTCTTGCTGTTCCTCCCCTTCCCTTACCAGCGCTTGCACAGCTAAACACACACTGCGGCTCTGCCCTTGCCTTGCCTCCCAGCACTCCCAATACACATTCTCAAGCTCACTCTCACTCTCGGCACAGACTAGCTCCCAAAGTGAAAACGTCGGGCAATTTCTCCCTCCCCTTATTCTAAGGCCTTAGTTCTGTGAAAGCGCTGGCACGGGACGGTGAGGAGCAGCAAGAGCTTCCAGTGCGGGCACCTGTGGTGTGGGAGAAAGCGCTGGACGTTTGCATCGTCGCAGCAGGGCTCTGCCGATCGGGACAGTGAGACAGAGTGCTGGCAGTTCTAGGAGCTGGGCAAGCTCGGAGCCCCAGTGTGTATTTGGCTGTAAGTGAAGTGGCAAGCGAAGCCGAAGAGCAGCAAGAGCTTTGGGGGCTTTCACCTTTGCTGTGGGAGAACTCGCCGGACGTTTGCAGTGTCGCAGCAGGGCTCTGCCCATCGGGCCAGTGAGACAGAGCGCTGGCAGGGTTCGGAGCTGGGCAAGCACGCAGCTGCAGCGTGTGTTTGGCTGTGAAAGCGGTGGTGAAGGGAAGGTGGGGAGCAGCAGCTTTCTGTGCTGTCCCCTTTGCTGTGGGCAAAATGGCTGGACGTTTGCACTTTGCGAGCCAATCTGTGCCGAGAGTGAGAGTGAGCCTGAGACTGTGTATTCAGAGTGCGTGGAGGAAAAGCAAGTGCAGTTCACCAGCGTGTGTGTGTGTCTCGCTATGAAAGCGCTGGCAAAGGAAGGTGAGGAAGAGCGAGAGCTTTCCGTGGTGGTACCTTTGCTGTGGGAGAACGAGCTGGACGTTTGCAGTGTCGGAGCAGGGCTCTGGCCATCCTGAGAGTGAGAGAGAGTGTTGGCAGCGTTCGGAGTTAAGCAAGGACGGAGCGCCGCTGTGTGCGATCGGCAGAGCCCTGCTCCGACACGGCAAACGTCCAGCTCGTTCTCCCACACCAATAGCGCCAGCACTGAAAGTGCTTGCTGCTCCTCACCCTGCCTTGCCAGCGCTTTCGCAGCATAACACACACTGGTGAACTGCACTTGCCTTTCCTCCAGGCACTTCAAATACACATTCTCAAGCTCCCTCTCATTCTCGGCAGAGAGCAGCTCCCAAAGTGCAAACGACCAGCGATTTCTCCACACGATAGGTCTAAAGGCTTAGTGCTCTTGCTGTTCCTCCCCTTCCCTTACCAGCGCTTGCACAGCTAAGCACACACTGCGGATCTGCCCTTGCCTTGCCTCCCAGCACTCCCAATACACATTCTCAAGCTCACTCTCACTCTCGGCACAGACTAGCTCCCAAAGTGAAAATGTCGGGCAATTTCTCCCACCCCTTATTCTAAGGCCTTAGTTCTGTGAAAGCGCTGGCACGGGACGGTGAGGAGCAGCAAGAGCTTCCAGTGCGGGCACCTGTGGTGTGGGAGAAAGCGCTGGACGTTTGCATCGTCGCAGCAGGGCTCTGCCGATCGGGACAGTGAGACAGAGTGCTGGCAGTTCTAGGAGCTGGGCAAGCTCGGAGCCCCAGTGTGTATTTGGCTGTAAGTGAAGTGGCAAGCGAAGCCGAAGAGCAGCAAGAGCTTTGGGGGCTTTCACCTTTGCTGTGGGAGAACTCGCCGGACGTTTGCAGTGTCGCAGCAGGGCTCTGCCCATCGGGACAGTGACACAGAGTGCTGGCAGGGTTCGGAGCTGGGCAAGCACGCAGCTGCAGCGTGTGTTTGGCTGTGAAAGCGGTGGTGAGGGAAGGTGGGGAGCAGCAGCTTTCTGTGCTGTCCCCTTTGCTGTGGGCAAAATGGCTGGACGTTTGCACTTTGCGAGCCAATCTGTGCCGAGAGTGAGAGTGAGCCTGAGACTGTGTATTCAGAGTGCGTGGAGGAAAAGCAAGTGCAGTTCACCAGCGTGTGTGTGTGTCTCGCTATGAAAGCGCTGGCAAAGGAAGGTGAGGAAGAGCGAGAGCTTTCCGTGGTGGTACCTTTGCTGTGGGAGAACGAGCTGGACGTTTGCCGTGTCGGAGCAGGGCTCTGGCCATCCTGAGAGTGAGAGAGAGTGTTGGCAGCGTTCGGAGTTAAGCAAGGACGGAGCGCCGCTGTGTGCGATCTGCATAGCCCTGCTCCGACACGGCAAACGTCCAGCTCGTTCTCCCACACCAACAGCGCCAGCACTGAAAGTGCTTGCTGCTCCTCACCCTGCCTTGCCAGCGCTTTCGCAGCATAACACACACTGGTGAACTGCACTTGCCTTTCCTCCAGGCACTTCGAATACACATTCTCAAGCTCCCTCTCATTCTCGGCAGAGAGCAGCTCCCAAAGTGCAAACGACCAGCGATTTCTCCACACGATAGGTCTAAAGGCTTAGTGCTCTTGCTGTTCCTCCCCTTCCCTTACCAGCGCTTGCACAGCTAAACACACACTGCGGATCTGCCCTTGCCTTGCCTCCCAGCACTCCCAATACACATTCTCAAGCTCACTCTCACTCTCGGCACAGACTAGCTCCCAAAGTGAAAACGTCGGGCAATTTCTCCCTCCCCTTATTCTAAGGCCTTATTTCTGTGAAAGCGCTGGCACGGGACGGTGAGGAGCAGCAAGAGCTTCCAGTGCGGGCACCTGTGGTGTGGGAGAAAGCGCTGGAAGTTTGCAGTGTCGCAGCAGGGCTCTGCCCATCGGGCCAGTGAGACAGAGTGCTGGCAGGGTTCGGAGCTGGGCAAGCACGCAGCTGCAGTGTGTGTTTGGCTGTGAAAGCGGTGGTGAGGGAAGGTGGGGAGCAGCAGCTTTCTGTGCTGTCCCCTTTGCTGTGGGCAAAATGGCTGGACGTTTGCACTTTGCGAGCCAATCTGTGCCGAGAGTGAGAGTGAGCCTGAGACTGTGTATTCAGAGTGCGTGGAGGAAAAGCAAGTGCAGTTCACCAGCGTGTGTGTGTCTCGCTATGAAAGCGCTGGCAAAGGAAGGTGAGGAAGAGCGAGAGCTTTCCGTGGTGGTACCTTTGCTGTGGGAGAACAAGCTGGACGTTTGCAGTGTCGGAGCAGGGCTCTGGCCATCGTGAGAGTGAGAGAGCGTGTGGGCAGCGTTCGGAGTTAAGCAAGGACGGAGCGCCGCTGTGCGCGATCGGCAGAGCCCTGCTCCGACACGGCAAACATCCAGCTCGTTCTCCCACACCAATAGCGCCAGCAATGAAAGTGCTTGCTGCTCCTCACCCTGCCTTGCCAGCGCTTTCGCAGCATAACACACACTGGTGAACTGCACTTGCCTTTCCTCCAGGCACTTCGAATACACATTCTCAAGCTCCCTCTCATTCTCGGCAGAGAGCAGCTCCCAAAGTGCAAACGACCAGCGATTTCTCCACACGATAGGTCTAAAGGCTTAGTGCTCTTGCTGTTCCTCCCCTTCCCTTACCAGCGCTTGCACAGCTAAACACACACTGCGGATCTGCCCTTGCCTTGCCTCCCAGCACTCCCAATACACATTCTCAAGCTCACTCTCACTCTCGGCACAGACTAGCTCCCAAAGTGAAAACGTCGGGCAATTTCTCCCACCCCTTATTCTAAGGCCTTAGTTCTGTGAAAGCGCTGGCACGGGACGGTGAGGAGCAGCAAGAGCTTCCAGTGCGGGCACCTGTGGTGTGGGAGAAAGCGCTGGACGTTTGCATCGTCGCAGCAGGGCTCTGCCGATCGGGACAGTGAGACAGAGTGCTGGCAGTTCTAGGAGCTGGGCAAGCTCGGAGCCCCAGTGTGTATTTGGCTGTAAATGAAGTGGCAAGCGAAGCCGAAGAGCAGCAAGAGCTTTGGGGGCTTTCACCTTTGCTGTGGGAGAACTCGCCGGACGTTTGCAGTGACGCAGCAGGGCTCTGCCCATCGGGCCAGTGAGACAGAGCGCTGGCAGGGTTCGGAGCTGGGCAAGCACGCAGCTGCAGCGTGTGTTTGGCTGTGAAAGCGGTGGTGAAGGGAAGGTGGGGAGCAGCAGCTTTCTGTGCTGTCCCCTTTGCTGTGGGCAAAATGGCTGGACGTTTGCACTTTGCGAGCCAATCTGTGCCGAGAGTGAGAGTGAGCCTGAGACTGTGTATTCAGAGTGCGTGGAGGAAAAGCAAGTGCAGTTCACCAGCGTGTGTGTGTGTCTCGCTATGAAAGCGCTGGCAAAGGAAGGTGAGGAAGAGCGAGAGCTTTCCGTGGTGGTACCTTTGCTGTGGGAGAACGAGCTGGACGTTTGCAGTGTCGGAGCAGGGCTCTGGCCATCCTGAGAGTGAGAGAGAGTGTTGGCAGCGTTCGGAGTTAAGCAAGGACGGAGCGCCGCTGTGTGCGATCGGCAGAGCCCTGCTCCGACACGGCAAACGTCCAGCTCGTTCTCCCACACCAACAGCGCCAGCACTGAAAGTGCTTGCTGCTCCTCACCCTGCCTTGCCAGCGCTTTCGCAGCATAACACACACTGGTGAACTGCACTTGCCTTTCCTCCAGGCACTTCGAATACACATTCTCAAGCTCCCTCTCATTCTCGGCAGAGAGCAGCTCCCAAAGTGCAAACGACCAGCGATTTCTCCACACGATAGGTCTAAAGGTTTAGTGCTCTTGCTGTTCCTCCCCTTCCCTTACCAGCGCTTGCACAGCTAAACACACACTGCGGATCTGCCCTTGCCTTGCCTCCCAGCACTCCCAATACACATTCTCAAGCTCACTCTCGCTCTCGGCACAGACTAGCTCCCAAAGTGAAAACGTCGGGCAATTTCTCCCACCCCTTATTCTAAGGCCTTCGTTCTGTGAAAGCGCTGGCACGGGACGGTGAGGAGCAGCAAGAGCTTCCAGTGCGGGCACCTGTGGTGTGGGAGAAAGCGCTGGACGTTTGCATCGTCGCAGCAGGGCTCTGCCGATCGGGACAGTGAGACAGAGTGCTGGCAGTTCTAGGAGCTGGGCAAGCTCGGAGCCCCAGTGTGTATTTGGCTGTAAGTGAAGTGGCAAGCGAAGCCGAAGAGCAGCAAGAGCTTTGGGGGCTTTCACCTTTGCTGTGGGAGAACTCGCCGGACGTTTACAGTGTCGCAGCAGGGCTCTGCCCATCGGGCCAGTGAGACAGAGCGCTGGCAGGGTTCGGAGCTGGGCAAGCACGCAGCTGCAGCGTGTGTTTGGCTGTGAAAGCGGTGGTGAGGGAAGGTGGGGAGCAGCAGCTTTCTGTGCTGTCCCCTTTGCTGTGGGCAAAATGGCTGGACGTTTGCACTTTGCGAGCCAATCTGTGCCGAGAGTGAGAGTGAGCCTGAGACTGTGTATTCAGAGTGCGTGGAGGAAAAGCAAGTGCAGTTCACCAGCGTGTGTGTGTGTCTCGCTATGAAAGCGCTGGCAAAGGAAGGTGAGGAAGAGCGAGAGCTTTCCGTGGTGGTACCTTTGCTGTGGGAGAACGAGCTGGACGTTTGCCGTGTCGGAGCAGGGCTCTGGCCATCCTGAGAGTGAGAGAGAGTGTTGGCAGCGTTCGGAGTTAAGCAAGGACGGAGCGCCGCTGTGTGCGATCTGCATAGCCCTGCTCCGACACGGCAAACGTCCAGCTCGTTCTCCCACACCAACAGCGCCAGCACTGAAAGTGCTTGCTGCTCCTCACCCTGCCTTGCCAGCGCTTTCGCAGCATAACACACACTGGTGAACTGCACTTGCCTTTCCTCCAGGCACTTCGAATACACATTCTCAAGCTCCCTCTCATTCTCGGCAGAGAGCAGCTCCCAAAGTGCAAACGACCAGCGATTTCTCCACACGATAGGTCTAAAGGCTTAGTGCTCTTGCTGTTCCTCCCCTTCCCTTACCAGCGCTTGCACAGCTAAACACACACTGCGGATCTGCCCTTGCCTTGCCTCCCAGCACTCCCAATACACATTCTCAAGCTCACTCTCACTCTCGGCACAGACTAGCTCCCAAAGTGAAAACGTCGGGCAATTTCTCCCTCCCCTTATTCTAAGGCCTTATTTCTGTGAAAGCGCTGGCACGGGACGGTGAGGAGCAGCAAGAGCTTCCAGTGCGGGCACCTGTGGTGTGGGAGAAAGCGCTGGAAGTTTGCAGTGTCGCAGCAGGGCTCTGCCCATCGGGCCAGTGAGACAGAGTGCTGGCAGGGTTCGGAGCTGGGCAAGCACGCAGCTGCAGTGTGTGTTTGGCTGTGAAAGCGGTGGTGAGGGAAGGTGGGGAGCAGCAGCTTTCTGTGCTGTCCCCTTTGCTGTGGGCAAAATGGCTGGACGTTTGCACTTTGCGAGCCAATCTGTGCCGAGAGTGAGAGTGAGCCTGAGACTGTGTATTCAGAGTGCGTGGAGGAAAAGCAAGTGCAGTTCACCAGCGTGTGTGTGTCTCGCTATGAAAGCGCTGGCAAAGGAAGGTGAGGAAGAGCGAGAGCTTTCCGTGGTGGTACCTTTGCTGTGGGAGAACAAGCTGGACGTTTGCAGTGTCGGAGCAGGGCTCTGGCCATCGTGAGAGTGAGAGAGCGTGTGGGCAGCGTTCGGAGTTAAGCAAGGACGGAGCGCCGCTGTGCGCGATCGGCAGAGCCCTGCTCCGACACGGCAAACATCCAGCTCGTTCTCCCACACCAATAGCGCCAGCAATGAAAGTGCTTGCTGCTCCTCACCCTGCCTTGCCAGCGCTTTCGCAGCATAACACACACTGGTGAACTGCACTTGCCTTTCCTCCAGGCACTTCGAATACACATTCTCAAGCTCCCTCTCATTCTCGGCAGAGAGCAGCTCCCAAAGTGCAAACGACCAGCGATTTCTCCACACGATAGGTCTAAAGGCTTAGTGCTCTTGCTGTTCCTCCCCTTCCCTTACCAGCGCTTGCACAGCTAAACACACACTGCGGATCTGCCCTTGCCTTGCCTCCCAGCACTCCCAATACACATTCTCAAGCTCACTCTCACTCTCGGCACAGACTAGCTCCCAAAGTGAAAACGTCGGGCAATTTCTCCCACCCCTTATTCTAAGGCCTTAGTTCTGTGAAAGCGCTGGCACGGGACGGTGAGGAGCAGCAAGAGCTTCCAGTGCGGGCACCTGTGGTGTGGGAGAAAGCGCTGGACGTTTGCATCGTCGCAGCAGGGCTCTGCCGATCGGGACAGTGAGACAGAGTGCTGGCAGTTCTAGGAGCTGGGCAAGCTCGGAGCCCCAGTGTGTATTTGGCTGTAAATGAAGTGGCAAGCGAAGCCGAAGAGCAGCAAGAGCTTTGGGGGCTTTCGCCTTTGCTGTGGGAGAACTCGCCGGACGTTTGCAGTGACGCAGCAGGGCTCTGCCCATCGGGCCAGTGAGACAGAGCGCTGGCAGGGTTCGGAGCTGGGCAAGCACGCAGCTGCAGCGTGTGTTTGGCTGTGAAAGCGGTGGTGAAGGGAAGGTGGGGAGCAGCAGCTTTCTGTGCTGTCCCCTTTGCTGTGGGCAAAATGGCTGGACGTTTGCACTTTGCGAGCCAATCTGTGCCGAGAGTGAGAGTGAGCCTGAGACTGTGTATTCAGAGTGCGTGGAGGAAAAGCAAGTGCAGTTCACCAGCGTGTGTGTGTGTCTCGCTATGAAAGCGCTGGCAAAGGAAGGTGAGGAAGAGCGAGAGCTTTCCGTGGTGGTACCTTTGCTGTGGGAGAACGAGCTGGACGTTTGCAGTGTCGGAGCAGGGCTCTGGCCATCCTGAGAGTGAGAGAGAGTGTTGGCAGCGTTCGGAGTTAAGCAAGGACGGAGCGCCGCTGTGTGCGATCGGCAGAGCCCTGCTCCGACACGGCAAACGTCCAGCTCGTTCTCCCACACCAATAGCGCCAGCACTGAAAGTGCTTGCTGCTCCTCACCCTGCCTTGCCAGCGCTTTCGCAGCATAACACACACTGGTGAACTGCACTTGCCTTTCCTCCAGGCACTTCAAATACACATTCTCAAGCTCCCTCTCATTCTCGGCAGAGAGCAGCTCCCAAAGTGCAAACGACCAGCGATTTCTCCACACGATAGGTCTAAAGGCTTAGTGCTCTTGCTGTTCCTCCCCTTCCCTTACCAGCGCTTGCACAGCTAAGCACACACTGCGGATCTGCCCTTGCCTTGCCTCCCAGCACTCCCAATACACATTCTCAAGCTCACTCTCACTCTCGGCACAGACTAGCTCCCAAAGTGAAAATGTCGGGCAATTTCTCCCACCCCTTATTCTAAGGCCTTAGTTCTGTGAAAGCGCTGGCACGGGACGGTGAGGAGCAGCAAGAGCTTCCAGTGCGGGCACCTGTGGTGTGGGAGAAAGCGCTGGACGTTTGCATCGTCGCAGCAGGGCTCTGCCGATCGGGACAGTGAGACAGAGTGCTGGCAGTTCTAGGAGCTGGGCAAGCTCGGAGCCCCAGTGTGTATTTGGCTGTAAGTGAAGTGGCAAGCGAAGCCGAAGAGCAGCAAGAGCTTTGGGGGCTTTCACCTTTGCTGTGGGAGAACTCGCCGGACGTTTGCAGTGTCGCAGCAGGGCTCTGCCCATCGGGACAGTGACACAGAGTGCTGGCAGGGTTCGGAGCTGGGCAAGCACGCAGCTGCAGCGTGTGTTTGGCTGTGAAAGCGGTGGTGAGGGAAGGTGGGGAGCAGCAGCTTTCTGTGCTGTCCCCTTTGCTGTGGGCAAAATGGCTGGACGTTTGCACTTTGCGAGCCAATCTGTGCCGAGAGTGAGAGTGAGCCTGAGACAGTGTATTCAGAGTGCGTGGAGGAAAAGCAAGTGCAGTTCACCAGCGTGTGTGTGTGTCTCGCTATGAAAGCGCTGGCAAAGGAAGGTGAGGAAGAGCGAGAGCTTTCCGTGGTGGTACCTTTGCTGTGGGAGAACGAGCTGGACGTTTGCAGTGTCGGAGCAGGGCTCTGGCCATCGTGAGAGTGAGAGAGAGTGTTGGCAGCGTTCGGAGTTAAGCAAGGACGGAGCGCCGCTGTGTGCGATCTGCATAGCCCTGCTCCGACACGGCAAACGTCCAGCTCGTTCTCCCACACCAACAGTGCCAGCACTGAAAGTGCTTGCTGCTCCTCACCCTGCCTTGCCAGCGCTTTCGCAGCATAACACACACTGGTGAACTGCACTTGCCTTTCCTCCAGGCACTTCGAATACACATTCTCAAGCTCCCTCTCATTCTCGGCAGAGAGCAGCTCCCAAAGTGCAAACGACCAGCGATTTCTCCACACGATAGGTCTAAAGGCTTAGTGCTCTTGCTGTTCCTCCCCTTCCCTTACCAGCGCTTGCACAGCTAAACACACACTGCGGATCTGCCCTTGCCTTGCCTCCCAGCACTCCCAATACACATTCTCAAGCTCACTCTCACTCTCGGCACAGACTAGCTCCCAAAGTGAAAACGTCGGGCAATTTCTCCCACCCCTTATTCTAAGGCCTTAGTTCTGTGAAAGCGCTGGCACGGGACGGTGAGGAGCAGCAAGAGCTTCCAGTGCGGGCACCTGTGGTGTGGGAGAAAGCGCTGGACGTTTGCATCGTCGCAGCAGGGCTCTGCCGATCGGGACAGTGAGACAGAGTGCTGGCAGTTCTAGGAGCTGGGCAAGCTCGGAGCCCCAGTGTGTATTTGGCTGTAAGTGAAGTGGCAAGCGAAGCCGAAGAGCAGCAAGAGCTTTGGGGGCTTTCACCTTTGCTGTGGGAGAACTCGCCGGACGTTTGCAGTGTCGCAGCAGGGCTCTGCCCATCGGGCCAGTGAGACAGAGCGCTGGCAGGGTTCGGAGCTGGGCAAGCACGCAGCTGCAGCGTGTGTTTGGCTGTGAAAGCGGTGGTGAGGGAAGGTGGGGAGCAGCAGCTTTCTGTGCTGTCCCCTTTGCTGTGGGCAAAATGGCTGGACGTTTGCACTTTGCGAGCCAATCTGTGCCGAGAGTGAGAGTGAGCCTGAGACTGTGTATTCAGAGTGCGTGGAGGAAAAGCAAGTGCAGTTCACCAGCGTGTGTGTGTGTCTCGCTATGAAAGCGCTGGCAAAGGAAGGTGAGGAAGAGCGAGAGCTTTCCGTGGTGGTACCTTTGCTGTGGGAGAACGAGCTGGACGTTTGCAGTGTCGGAGCAGGGCTCTGGCCATCCTGAGAGTGAGAGAGAGTGTTGGCAGCGTTCGGAGTTAAGCAAGGACGGAGCGCCGCTGTGTGCGATCGGCAGAGCCCTGCTCCGACACGGCAAACGTCCAGCTCGTTCTCCCACACCAACAGCGCCAGCACTGAAAGTGCTTGCTGCTCCTCACCCTGCCTTGCCAGCGCTTTCGCAGCATAACACACACTGGTGAACTGCACTTGCCTTTCCTCCAGGCACTTCGAATACACATTCTCAAGCTCCCTCTCATTCTCGGCAGAGAGCAGCTCCCAAAGTGCAAACGACCAGCGATTTCTCCACACGATAGGTCTAAAGGTTTAGTGCTCTTGCTGTTCCTCCCCTTCCCTTACCAGCGCTTGCACAGCTAAACACACACTGCGGATCTGCCCTTGCCTTGCCTCCCAGCACTCCCAATACACATTCTCAAGCTCACTCTCGCTCTCGGCACAGACTAGCTCCCAAAGTGAAAACGTCGGGCAATTTCTCCCACCCCTTATTCTAAGGCCTTCGTTCTGTGAAAGCGCTGGCACGGGACGGTGAGGAGCAGCAAGAGCTTCCAGTGCGGGCACCTGTGGTGTGGGAGAAAGCGCTGGACGTTTGCATCGTCGCAGCAGGGCTCTGCCGATCGGGACAGTGAGACAGAGTGCTGGCAGTTCTAGGAGCTGGGCAAGCTCGGAGCCCCAGTGTGTATTTGGCTGTAAGTGAAGTGGCAAGCGAAGCCGAAGAGCAGCAAGAGCTTTGGGGGCTTTCACCTTTGCTGTGGGAGAACTCGCCGGACGTTTGCAGTGTCGCAGCAGGGCTCTGCCCATCGGGCCAGTGAGACAGAGCGCTGGCAGGGTTCGGAGCTGGGCAAGCACGCAGCTGCAGCGTGTGTTTGGCTGTGAAAGCGGTGGTGAGGGAAGGTGGGGAGCAGCAGCTTTCTGTGCTGTCCCCTTTGCTGTGGGCAAAATGGCTGGACGTTTGCACTTTGCGAGCCAATCTGTGCCGAGAGTGAGAGTGAGCCTGAGACTGTGTATTCAGAGTGCGTGGAGGAAAAGCAAGTGCAGTTCACCAGCGTGTGTGTGTGTCTCGCTATGAAAGCGCTGGCAAAGGAAGGTGAGGAAGAGCGAGAGCTTTCCGTGGTGGTACCTTTGCTGTGGGAGAACGAGCTGGACGTTTGCCGTGTCGGAGCAGGGCTCTGGCCATCCTGAGAGTGAGAGAGAGTGTTGGCAGCGTTCGGAGTTAAGCAAGGACGGAGCGCCGCTGTGTGCGATCTGCATAGCCCTGCTCCGACACGGCAAACGTCCAGCTCGTTCTCCCACACCAACAGCGCCAGCACTGAAAGTGCTTGCTGCTCCTCACCCTGCCTTGCCAGCGCTTTCGCAGCATAACACACACTGGTGAACTGCACTTGCCTTTCCTCCAGGCACTTCGAATACACATTCTCAAGCTCCCTCTCATTCTCGGCAGAGAGCAGCTCCCAAAGTGCAAACGACCAGCGATTTCTCCACACGATAGGTCTAAAGGCTTAGTGCTCTTGCTGTTCCTCCCCTTCCCTTACCAGCGCTTGCACAGCTAAACACACACTGCGGATCTGCCCTTGCCTTGCCTCCCAGCACTCCCAATACACATTCTCAAGCTCACTCTCACTCTCGGCACAGACTAGCTCCCAAAGTGAAAACGTCGGGCAATTTCTCCCTCCCCTTATTCTAAGGCCTTATTTCTGTGAAAGCGCTGGCACGGGACGGTGAGGAGCAGCAAGAGCTTCCAGTGCGGGCACCTGTGGTGTGGGAGAAAGCGCTGGATGTTTGCAGTGTCGCAGCAGGGCTCTGCCCATCGGGCCAGTGTGACAGAGTGCTGGCAGGGTTCGGAGCTGGGCAAGCACGCAGCTGCAGTGTGTGTTTGGCTGTGAAAGCGGTGGTGAGGGAAGGTGGGGAGCAGCAGCTTTCTGTGCTGTCCCCTTTGCTGTGGGCAAAATGGCTGGACGTTTGCACTTTGCGAGCCAATCTGTGCCGAGAGTGAGAGTGAGCCTGAGACTGTGTATTCAGAGTGCGTGGAGGAAAAGCAAGTGCAGTTCACCAGCGTGTGTGTGTCTCGCTATGAAAGCGCTGGCAAAGGAAGGTGAGGAAGAGCGAGAGCTTTCCGTGGTGGTACCTTTGCTGTGGGAGAACGAGCTGGACGTTTGCAGTGTCGGAGCAGGGCTCTGGCCATCGTGAGAGTGAGAGAGCGTGTGGGCAGCGTTCGGAGTTAAGCAAGGACGGAGCGCCGCTGTGCGCGATCGGCAGAGCCCTGCTCCGACACGGCAAACATCCAGCTCGTTCTCCCACACCAATAGCGCCAGCAATGAAAGTGCTTGCTGCTCCTCACCCTGCCTTGCCAGCGCTTTCGCAGCATAACACACACTGGTGAACTGCACTTGCCTTTCCTCCAGGCACTTCGAATACACATTCTCAAGCTCCCTCTCATTCTCGGCAGAGAGCAGCTCCCAAAGTGCAAACGACCAGCGATTTCTCCACACGATAGGTCTAAAGGCTTAGTGCTCTTGCTGTTCCTCCCCTTCCCTTACCAGCGCTTGCACAGCTAAACACACACTGCGGATCTGCCCTTGCCTTGCCTCCCAGCACTCCCAATACACATTCTCAAGCTCACTCTCACTCTCGGCACAGACTAGCTCCCAAAGTGAAAACGTCGGGCAATTTCTCCCACCCCTTATTCTAAGGCCTTAGTTCTGTGAAAGCGCTGGCACGGGACGGTGAGGAGCAGCAAGAGCTTCCAGTGCGGGCACCTGTGGTGTGGGAGAAAGCGCTGGACGTTTGCAGTGGCCCAGCAGGGCTCTGCCCATCGGGCCAGTGAGACAGAGTGCTGGCAGGGTTCGGAGCTGGGCAAGCACGCAGCTGCAGTGTGTGTTTGGCTGTGAAAGCGGTGGTGAGGGAAGGTGGGGAGCAGCAGCTTTCTGTGCTGTCCCCTTTGCTGTGGGCAAAATGGCTGGACGTTTGCACTTTGCGAGCCAATCTGTGCCGAGAGTGAGAGTGAGCCTGAGACTGTGTATTCAGAGTGCGTGGAGGAAAAGCAAGTGCAGTTCACCAGCGTGTGTGTGTGTCTCGCTATGAAAGCGCTGGCAAAGGAAGGTGAGGAAGAGCGAGAGCTTTCCGTGGTGGTACCTTTGCTGTGGGAGAACGAGCTGGACGTTTGCAGTGTCGGAGCAGGGCTCTGGCCATCCTGAGAGTGAGAGAGAGTGTTGGCAGCGTTCGGAGTTAAGCAAGGACGGAGCGCCGCTGTGTGCGATCTGCATAGCCCTGCTCCGACACGGCAAACATCCAGCTCGTTCTCCCACACCAATAGCGCCAGCACTGAAAGTGCTTGCTGCTCCTCACCCTGCCTTGCCAGCGCTTTCGCAGCATAACACACACTGGTGAACTGCACTTGCCTTTCCTCCAGGCACTTCGAATACACATTCTCAAGCTCCCTCTCATTCTCGGCAGAGAGCAGCTCCCAAAGTGCAAACGACCAGCGATTTCTCCACACGATAGGTCTAAAGGCTTAGTGCTCTTGCTGTTCCTCCCCTTCCCTTACCAGCGCTTGCACAGCTAAACACACACTGCGGATCTGCCCTTGCCTTGCCTCCCAGCACTCCCAATACACATTCTCAAGCTCACTCTCACTCTCGGCACAGACTAGCTCCCAAAGTGAAAACGTCGGGCAATTTCTCCCACCCCTTATTCTAAGGCCTTAGTTCTGTGAAAGCGCTGGCACGGGACGGTGAGGAGCAGCAAGAGCTTCCAGTGCGGGCACCTGTGGTGTGGGAGAAAGCGCTGGACGTTTGCATCGTTGCAGCAGGGCTCTGCCGATCGGGACAGTGACACAGAGTGCTGGCAGTTCTAGGAGCTGGGCAAGCTCGGAGCCCCAGTGTGTATTTGGCTGTAAATGAAGTGGCAAGCGAAGCCGAAGAGCAGCAAGAGCTTTGGGGGCTTTCACCTTTGCTGTGGGAGAACTCGCCGGACGTTTGCAGTGTCGCAGCAGGGCTCTGCCCATCGGGCCAGTGAGACAGAGTGCTGGCAGGGTTCGGAGCTGGGCAAGCACGCAGCTGCAGCGTGTGTTTGGCTGTGAAAGCGGTGGTGAGGGAAGGTGGGGAGCAGCAGCTTTCTGTGCTGTCCCCTTTGCTGTGGGCAAAATGGCTGGACGTTTGCACTTTGCGAGCCAATCTGTGCCGAGAGTGAGAGTGAGCCTGAGACTGTGTATTCAGAGTGCGTGGAGGAAAAGCAAGTGCAGTTCACCAGCGTGTGTGTGTGTCTCGCTATGAAAGCGCTGGCAAAGGAAGGTGAGGAAGAGCGAGAGCTTTCCGTGGTGGTACCTTTGCTGTGGGAGAACGAGCTGGACGTTTGCAGTGTCGGAGCAGGGCTCTGGCCATCGTGAGAGTGAGAGAGAGTGTTGGCAGCGTTCGGAGTTAAGCAAGGACGGAGCGCCGCTGTGCGCGATCGGCAGAGCCCTGCTCCGACACGGCAAACGTCCAGCTCGTTCTCCCACACCAATAGCGCCAGCACTGAAAGTGCTTGCTGCTCCTCACCCTGCCTTGCCAGCGCTTTCGCAGCATAACACACACTGGTGAACTGCACTTGCCTTTCCTCCAGGCACTTCGAATACACATTCTCAAGCTCCCTCTCATTCTCGGCAGAGAGCAGCTCCCAAAGTGCAAACGACCAGCGATTTCTCCACACGATAGGTCTAAAGGCTTAGTGCTCTTGCTGTTCCTCCCCTTCCCTTACCAGCGCTTGCACAGCTAAACACACACTGCGGATCTGCCCTTGCCTTGCCTCCCAGCACTCCCAATACACATTCTCAAGCTCACTCTCGCTCTCGGCACAGACTAGCTCCCAAAGTGAAAACGTCGGGCAATTTCTCCCACCCCTTATTCTAAGGCCTTCGTTCTGTGAAAGCGCTGGCACGGGACGGTGAGGAGCAGCAAGAGCTTCCAGTGCGGGCACCTGTGGTGTGGGAGAAAGCGCTGGACGTTTGCATCGTCGCAGCAGGGCTCTGCCGATCGGGACAGTGAGACAGAGTGCTGGCAGTTCTAGGAGCTGGGCAAGCTCGGAGCCCCAGTGTGTATTTGGCTGTAAGTGAAGTGGCAAGCGAAGCCGAAGAGCAGCAAGAGCTTTGGGGGCTTTCACCTTTGCTGTGGGAGAACTCGCCGGACGTTTGCAGTGTCGCAGCAGGGCTCTGCCCATCGGGCCAGTGAGACAGAGCGCTGGCAGGGTTCGGAGCTGGGCAAGCACGCAGCTGCAGCGTGTGTTTGGCTGTGAAAGCGGTGGTGAAGGGAAGGTGGGGAGCAGCAGCTTTCTGTGCTGTCCCCTTTGCTGTGGGCAAAATGGCTGGACGTTTGCACTTTGCGAGCCAATCTGTGCCGAGAGTGAGAGTGAGCCTGAGACTGTGTATTCAGAGTGCGTGGAGGAAAAGCAAGTGCAGTTCACCAGCGTGTGTGTGTGTCTCGCTATGAAAGCGCTGGCAAAGGAAGGTGAGGAAGAGCGAGAGCTTTCCGTGGTGGTACCTTTGCTGTGGGAGAACGAGCTGGACGTTTGCCGTGTCGGAGCAGGGCTCTGGCCATCCTGAGAGTGAGAGAGAGTGTTGGCAGCGTTCGGAGTTAAGCAAGGACGGAGCGCCGCTGTGTGCGATCTGCATAGCCCTGCTCCGACACGGCAAACGTCCAGCTCGTTCTCCCACACCAATAGCGCCAGCACTGAAAGTGCTTGCTGCTCCTCACCCTGCCTTGCCAGCGCTTTCGCAGCATAACACACACTGGTGAACTGCACTTGCCTTTCCTCCAGGCACTTCGAATACACATTCTCAAGCTCCCTCTCATTCTCGGCAGAGAGCAGCTCCCAAAGTGCAAACGACCAGCGATTTCTCCACACGATAGGTCTAAAGGCTTAGTGCTCTTGCTGTTCCTCCCCTTCCCTTACCAGCGCTTGCACAGCTAAACACACACTGCGGATCTGCCCTTGCCTTGCCTCCCAGCACTCCCAATACACATTCTCAAGCTCACTCTCGCTCTCGGCACAGACTAGCTCCCAAAGTGAAAACGTCGGGCAATTTCTCCCACCCCTTATTCTAAGGCCTTCGTTCTGTGAAAGCGCTGGCACGGGACGGTGAGGAGCAGCAAGAGCTTCCAGTGCGGGCACCTGTGGTGTGGGAGAAAGCGCTGGACGTTTGCATCGTCGCAGCAGGGCTCTGCCGATCGGGACAGTGAGACAGAGTGCTGGCAGTTCTAGGAGCTGGGCAAGCTCGGAGCCCCAGTGTGTATTTGGCTGTAAGTGAAGTGGCAAGCGAAGCCGAAGAGCAGCAAGAGCTTTGGGGGCTTTCACCTTTGCTGTGGGAGAACTCGCCGGACGTTTGCAGTGTCGCAGCAGGGCTCTGCCCATCGGGCCAGTGAGACAGAGCGCTGGCAGGGTTCGGAGCTGGGCAAGCACGCAGCTGCAGCGTGTGTTTGGCTGTGAAAGCGGTGGTGAAGGGAAGGTGGGGAGCAGCAGCTTTCTGTGCTGTCCCCTTTGCTGTGGGCAAAATGGCTGGACGTTTGCACTTTGCGAGCCAATCTGTGCCGAGAGTGAGAGTGAGCCTGAGACTGTGTATTCAGAGTGCGTGGAGGAAAAGCAAGTGCAGTTCACCAGCGTGTGTGTGTGTCTCGCTATGAAAGCGCTGGCAAAGGAAGGTGAGGAAGAGCGAGAGCTTTCCGTGGTGGTACCTTTGCTGTGGGAGAACGAGCTGGACGTTTGCCGTGTCGGAGCAGGGCTCTGGCCATCCTGAGAGTGAGAGAGAGTGTTGGCAGCGTTCGGAGTTAAGCAAGGACGGAGCGCCGCTGTGTGCGATCTGCATAGCCCTGCTCCGACACGGCAAACGTCCAGCTCGTTCTCCCACACCAATAGCGCCAGCACTGAAAGTGCTTGCTGCTCCTCACCCTGCCTTGCCAGCGCTTTCGCAGCATAACACACACTGGTGAACTGCACTTGCCTTTCCTCCAGGCACTTCGAATACACATTCTCAAGCTCCCTCTCATTCTCGGCAGAGAGCAGCTCCCAAAGTGCAAACGACCAGCGATTTCTCCACACGATAGGTCTAAAGGCTTAGTGCTCTTGCTGTTCCTCCCCTTCCCTTACCAGCGCTTGCACAGCTAAACACACACTGCGGATCTGCCCTTGCCTTGCCTCCCAGCACTCCCAATACACATTCTCAAGCTCACTCTCGCTCTCGGCACAGACTAGCTCCCAAAGTGAAAACGTCGGGCAATTTCTCCCACCCCTTATTCTAAGGCCTTCGTTCTGTGAAAGCGCTGGCACGGGACGGTGAGGAGCAGCAAGAGCTTCCAGTGCGGGCACCTGTGGTGTGGGAGAAAGCGCTGGACGTTTGCATCGTCGCAGCAGGGCTCTGCCGATCGGGACAGTGAGACAGAGTGCTGGCAGTTCTAGGAGCTGGGCAAGCTCGGAGCCCCAGTGTGTATTTGGCTGTAAGTGAAGTGGCAAGCGAAGCCGAAGAGCAGCAAGAGCTTTGGGGGCTTTCACCTTTGCTGTGGGAGAACTCGCCGGACGTTTGCAGTGTCGCAGCAGGGCTCTGCCCATCGGGCCAGTGAGACAGAGCGCTGGCAGGGTTCGGAGCTGGGCAAGCACGCAGCTGCAGCGTGTGTTTGGCTGTGAAAGCGGTGGTGAGGGAAGGTGGGGAGCAGCAGCTTTCTGTGCTGTCCCCTTTGCTGTGGGCAAAATGGCTGGACGTTTGCACTTTGCGAGCCAATCTGTGCCGAGAGTGAGAGTGAGCCTGAGACTGTGTATTCAGAGTGCGTGGAGGAAAAGCAAGTGCAGTTCACCAGCGTGTGTGTGTGTCTCGCTATGAAAGCGCTGGCAAAGGAAGGTGAGGAAGAGCGAGAGCTTTCCGTGGTGGTACCTTTGCTGTGGGAGAACGAGCTGGACGTTTGCCGTGTCGGAGCAGGGCTCTGGCCATCCTGAGAGTGAGAGAGAGTGTTGGCAGCGTTCGGAGTTAAGCAAGGACGGAGCGCCGCTGTGTGCGATCTGCATAGCCCTGCTCCGACACGGCAAACGTCCAGCTCGTTCTCCCACACCAACAGCGCCAGCACTGAAAGTGCTTGCTGCTCCTCACCCTGCCTTGCCAGCGCTTTCGCAGCATAACACACACTGGTGAACTGCACTTGCCTTTCCTCCAGGCACTTCGAATACACATTCTCAAGCTCCCTCTCATTCTCGGCAGAGAGCAGCTCCCAAAGTGCAAACGACCAGCGATTTCTCCACACGATAGGTCTAAAGGCTTAGTGCTCTTGCTGTTCCTCCCCTTCCCTTACCAGCGCTTGCACAGCTAAACACACACTGCGGATCTGCCCTTGCCTTGCCTCCCAGCACTCCCAATACACATTCTCAAGCTCACTCTCACTCTCGGCACAGACTAGCTCCCAAAGTGAAAACGTCGGGCAATTTCTCCCTCCCCTTATTCTAAGGCCTTATTTCTGTGAAAGCGCTGGCACGGGACGGTGAGGAGCAGCAAGAGCTTCCAGTGCGGGCACCTGTGGTGTGGGAGAAAGCGCTGGACGTTTGCAGTGTCGCAGCAGGGCTCTGCCCATCGGGCCAGTGAGACAGAGTGCTGGCAGGGTTCGGAGCTGGGCAAGCACGCAGCTGCAGCGTGTGTTTGGCTGTGAAAGCGGTGGTGAGGGAAGGTGGGGAGCAGCAGCTTTCTGTGCTGTCCCCTTTGCTGTGGGCAAAATGGCTGGACGTTTGCACTTTGCGAGCCAATCTGTGCCGAGAGTGAGAGTGAGCCTGAGACTGTGTATTCAGAGTGCGTGGAGGAAAAGCAAGTGCAGTTCACCAGCGTGTGTGTGTCTCGCTATGAAAGCGCTGGCAAAGGAAGGTGAGGAAGAGCGAGAGCTTTCCGTGGTGGTACCTTTGCTGTGGGAGAACGAGCTGGACGTTTGCAGTGTCGGAGCAGGGCTCTGGCCATCGTGAGAGTGAGAGAGCGTGTGGGCAGCGTTCGGAGTTAAGCAAGGACGGAGCGCCGCTGTGCGCGATCGGCAGAGCCCTGCTCCGACACGGCAAACATCCAGCTCGTTCTCCCACACCAATAGCGCCAGCACTGAAAGTGCTTGCTGCTCCTCACCCTGCCTTGCCAGCGCTTTCGCAGCATAACACACACTGGTGAACTGCACTTGCCTTTCCTCCAGGCACTTCGAATACACATTCTCAAGCTCCCTCTCATTCTCGGCAGAGAGCAGCTCCCAAAGTGCAAACGACCAGCGATTTCTCCACACGATAGGTCTAAAGGCTTAGTGCTCTTGCTGTTCCTCCCCTTCCCTTACCAGCGCTTGCACAGCTAAACACACACTGCGGATCTGCCCTTGCCTTGCCTCCCAGCACTCCCAATACACATTCTCAAGCTCACTCTCACTCTCGGCACAGACTAGCTCCCAAAGTGAAAACGTCGGGCAATTTCTCCCACCCCTTATTCTAAGGCCTTAGTTCTGTGAAAGCGCTGGCACGGGACGGTGAGGAGCAGCAAGAGCTTCCAGTGCGGGCACCTGTGGTGTGGGAGAAAGCGCTGGACGTTTGCAGTGGCCCAGCAGGGCTCTGCCCATCGGGCCAGTGAGACAGAGTGCTGGCAGGGTTCGGAGCTGGGCAAGCACGCAGCTGCAGTGTGTGTTTGGCTGTGAAAGCGGTGGTGAGGGAAGGTGGGGAGCAGCAGCTTTCTGTGCTGTCCCCTTTGCTGTGGGCAAAATGGCTGGACGTTTGCACTTTGCGAGCCAATCTGTGCCGAGAGTGAGAGTGAGCCTGAGACTGTGTATTCAGAGTGCGTGGAGGAAAAGCAAGTGCAGTTCACCAGCGTGTGTGTGTCTCTCGCTATGAAAGCGCTGGCAAAGGAAGGTGAGGAAGAGCGAGAGCTTTCCGTGGTGGTACCTTTGCTGTGGGAGAACGAGCTGGACGTTTGCAGTGTCGGAGCAGGGCTCTGGCCATCCTGAGAGTGAGAGAGAGTGTTGGCAGCGTTCGGAGTTAAGCAAGGACGGAGCGCCGCTGTGTGCGATCTGCATAGCCCTGCTCCGACACGGCAAACGTCCAGCTCGTTCTCCCACACCAATAGCGCCAGCACTGAAAGTGCTTGCTGCTCCTCACCCTGCCTTGCCAGCGCTTTCGCAGCATAACACACACTGGTGAACTGCACTTGCCTTTCCTCCAGGCACTTCGAATACACATTCTCAAGCTCCCTCTCATTCTCGGCAGAGAGCAGCTCCCAAAGTGCAAACGACCAGCGATTTCTCCACACGATAGGTCTAAAGGCTTAGTGCTCTTGCTGTTCCTCCCCTTCCCTTACCAGCGCTTGCACAGCTAAGCACACACTGCGGATCTGCCCTTGCCTTGCCTCCCAGCACTCCCAATACACATTCTCAAGCTCACTCTCACTCTCGGCACAGACTAGCTCCCAAAGTGAAAACGTGGGGCAATTTCTCCCACCCCTTATTCTAAGGCCTTAGTTCTGTGAAAGCGCTGGCACGGGACGGTGAGGAGCAGCAAGAGCTTCCAGTGCGGGCACCTGTGGTGTGGGAGAAAGCGCTGGACGTTTGCAGTGTCGCAGCAGGGCTCTGCCCATCGGGCCAGTGAGACAGAGTGCTGGCAGTTCTAGGAGCTGGGCAAGCTCGGAGCCCCAGTGTGTATTTGGCTGTAAATGAAGTGGCAAGCGAAGCCGAAGAGCAGCAAGAGCTTTGGGGGCTTTCACCTTTGCTGTGGGAGAACTCGCCGGACGTTTGCAGTGTCGCAGCAGGGCTCTGCCCATCGGGCCAGTGAGACAGAGTGCTGGCAGGGTTCGGAGCTGGGCAAGCACGCAGCTGCAGCGTGTGTTTGGCTGTGAAAGCGGTGGTGAGGGAAGGTGGGGAGCAGCAGCTTTCTGTGCTGTCCCCTTTGCTGTGGGCAAAATGGCTGGACGTTTGCACTTTGCGAGCCCATCTGTGCCGAGAGTGAGAGTGAGCCTGAGACTGTGTATTCAGAGTGCGTGGAGGAAAAGCAAGTGCAGTTCACCAGCGTGTGTGTGTGTCTCGCTATGAAAGCGCTGGCAAAGGAAGGTGAGGAAGAGCGAGAGCTTTCCGTGGTGGTACCTTTGCTGTGGGAGAACGAGCTGGACTTTTGCAGTGTCGGAGCAGGGCTCTGGCCATCCTGAGAGTGAGAGAGAGTGTTGGCAGCGTTCGGAGTTAAGCAAGGACGGAGCGCCGCTGTGTGCGATCGGCAGAGCCCTGCTCCGACACGGCAAACGTCCAGCTCGTTCTCCCACACCAATAGCGCCAGCACTGAAAGTGCTTGCTGCTCCTCACCCTGCCTTGCCAGCGCTTTCGCAGCATAACACACACTGGTGAACTGCACTTGCCTTTCCTCCAGGCACTTCGAATACACATTCTCAAGCTCCCTCTCATTCTCGGCAGAGAGCAGCTCCCAAAGTGCAAACGACCAGCGATTTCTCCACACGATAGGTCTAAAGGCTTAGTGCTCTTGCTGTTCCTCCCCTTCCCTTACCAGCGCTTGCACAGCTAAACACACACTGCGGATCTGCCCTTGCCTTGCCTCCCAGCACTCCCAATACACATTCTCAAGCTCACTCTCACTCTCGGCACAGACTAGCTCCCAAAGTGAAAACGTCGGGCAATTTCTCCCACCCCTTATTCTAAGGCCTTAGTTCTGTGAAAGCGCTGGCACGGGACGGTGAGGAGCAGCAAGAGCTTCCAGTGCGGGCACCTGTGGTGTGGGAGAAAGCGCTGGACGTTTGCATCGTTGCAGCAGGGCTCTGCCGATCGGGACAGTGACACAGAGTGCTGGCAGTTCTAGGAGCTGGGCAAGCTCGGAGCCCCAGTGTGTATTTGGCTGTAAATGAAGTGGCAAGCGAAGCCGAAGAGCAGCAAGAGCTTTGGGGGCTTTCACCTTTGCTGTGGGAGAACTCGCCGGACGTTTGCAGTGTCGCAGCAGGGCTCTGCCCATCGGGCCAGTGAGACAGAGTGCTGGCAGGGTTCGGAGCTGGGCAAGCACGCAGCTGCAGCGTGTGTTTGGCTGTGAAAGCGGTGGTGAGGGAAGGTGGGGAGCAGCAGCTTTCTGTGCTGTCCCCTTTGCTGTGGGCAAAATGGCTGGACGTTTGCACTTTGCGAGCCAATCTGTGCCGAGAGTGAGAGTGAGCCTGAGACTGTGTATTCAGAGTGCGTGGAGGAAAAGCAAGTGCAGTTCACCAGCGTGTGTGTGTGTCTCGCTATGAAAGCGCTGGCAAAGGAAGGTGAGGAAGAGCGAGAGCTTTCCGTGGTGGTACCTTTGCTGTGGGAGAACGAGCTGGACGTTTGCAGTGTCGGAGCAGGGCTCTGGCCATCGTGAGAGTGAGAGAGCGTGTTGGCAGCGTTCGGAGTTAAGCAAGGACGGAGCGCCGCTGTGTGCGATCGGCAGAGCCCTGCTCCGACACGGCAAACGTCCAGCTCGTTCTCCCACACCAATAGCGCCAGCACTGAAAGTGCTTGCTGCTCCTCACCCTGCCTTGCCAGCGCTTTCGCAGCATAACACACACTGGTGAACTGCACTTGCCTTTCCTCCAGGCACTTCGAATACACATTCTCAAGCTCCCTCTCATTCTCGGCAGAGAGCAGCTCCCAAAGTGCAAACGACAAGCGATTTCTCCACACGATAGGTCTAAAGGCTTAGTGCTCTTGCTGTTCCTCCCCTTCCCTTACCAGCGCTTGCACAGCTAAACACACACTGCGGATCTGCCCTTGCCTTGCCTCCCAGCACTCCCAATACACATTCTCAAGCTCACTCTCGCTCTCGGCACAGACTAGCTCCCAAAGTGAAAACGTGGGGCAATTTCTCCCACCCCTTATTCTAAGGCCTTAGTTCTGTGAAAGCGCTGGCACGGGACGGTGAGGAGCAGCAAGAGCTTCCAGTGCGGGCACCTGTGGTGTGGGAGAAAGCGCTGGACGTTTGCATCGTCGCAGCAGGGCTCTGCCGATCGGGCCAGTGAGACAGAGTGCTGGCAGTTCTAGGAGCTGGGCAAGCTCGGAGCCCCAGTGTGTATTTGGCTGTAAATGAAGTGGCAAGCGAAGCCGAAGAGCAGCAAGAGCTTTGGGGGCTTTCACCTTTGCTGTGGGAGAACTCGCCGGACGTTTGCAGTGTCGCAGCAGGGCTCTGCCCATCGGGCCAGTGAGACAGAGTGCTGGCAGGGTTCGGAGCTGGGCAAGCACGCAGCTGCAGCGTGTGTTTGGCTGTGAAAGCGGTGGTGAGGGAAGGTGGGGAGCAGCAGCTTTCTGTGCTGTCCCCTTTGCTGTGGGCAAAATGGCTGGACGTTTGCACTTTGCGAGCCAATCTGTGCCGAGAGTGAGAGTGAGCCTGAGACTGTGTATTCAGAGTGCGTGGAGGAAAAGCAAGTGCAGTTCACCAGCGTGTGTGTGTGTCTCGCTATGAAAGCGCTGGCAAAGGAAGGTGAGGAAGAGCGAGAGCTTTCCGTGGTGGTACCTTTGCTGTGGGAGAACGAGCTGGACGTTTGCAGTGTCGGAGCAGGGCTCTGGCCATCGTGAGAGTGAGAGAGAGTGTTGGCAGCGTTCGGAGTTAAGCAAGGACGGAGCGCCGCTGTGCGCGATCGGCAGAGCCCTGCTCCGACACGGCAAACGTCCAGCTCGTTCTCCCACACCAATAGCGCCAGCACTGAAAGTGCTTGCTGCTCCTCACCCTGCCTTGCCAGCGCTTTCGCAGCATAACACACACTGGTGAACTGCACTTGCCTTTCCTCCAGGCACTTCGAATACACATTCTCAAGCTCCCTCTCATTCTCGGCAGAGAGCAGCTCCCAAAGTGCAAACGACAAGCGATTTCTCCACACGATAGGTCTAAAGGCTTAGTGCTCTTGCTGTTCCTCCCCTTCCCTTACCAGCGCTTGCACAGCTAAACACACACTGCGGATCTGCCCTTGCCTTGCCTCCCAGCACTCCCAATACACATTCTCAAGCTCACTCTCACTCTCGGCACAGACTAGCTCCCAAAGTGAAAACGTCGGGCAATTTCTCCCACCCCTTATTCTAAGGCCTTCGTTCTGTGAAAGCGCTGGCACGGGACGGTGAGGAGCAGCAAGAGCTTCCAGTGCGGGCACCTGTGGTGTGGGAGAAAGCGCTGGACGTTTGCAGTGTCGCAGCAGGGCTCTGCCCATCGGGCCAGTGAGACAGAGTGCTGGCAGGGTTCGGAGCTGGGCAAGCACGCAGCTGCAGCGTGTGTTTGGCTGTGAAAGCGGTGGTGAGGGAAGGTGGGGAGCAGCAGCTTTCTGTGCTGTCCCCTTTGCTGTGGGCAAAATGGCTGGACGTTTGCACTTTGCGAGCCAATCTGTGCTGAGAGTGAGAGTGAGCCTGAGACTGTGTATTCAGAGTGCGTGGAGGAAAAGCAAGTGCAGTTCACCAGCGTGTGTGTGTCTCGCTATGAAAGCGCTGGCAAAGGAAGGTGAGGAAGAGCGAGAGCTTTCCGTGGTGGTACCTTTGCTGTGGGAGAACGAGCTGGACGTTTGCAGTGTCGGAGCAGGGCTCTGGCCATCCTGAGAGTGAGAGAGAGTGTTGGCAGCGTTCGGAGTTAAGCAAGGACGGAGCGCCGCTGTGTGCGATCAGCAGAGCCCTGCTCTGACACGGCAAACGTCCAGCTCGTTCTCCCACACCAATAGCGCCAGCACTGAAAGTGCTTGCTGCTCCTCACCCTGCCTTGCCAGCGCTTTCGCAGCATAACACACACTGGTGAACTGCACTTGCCTTTCCTCCAGGCACTTCGAATACACATTCTCAAGCTCCCTCTCATTCTCGGCGGAGAGCAGCTCCCAAAGTGCAAACGACCAGCGATTTCTCCACACGATAGGTCTAAAGGCTTAGTGCTCTTGCTGTTCCTCCCCTTCCCTTACCAGCGCTTGCACAGCTAAGCACACACTGCGGATCTGCCCTTGCCTTGCCTCCCAGCACTCCCAATACACATTCTCAAGCTCACTCTCGCTCTCGGCACAGACTAGCTCCCAAAGTGAAAACGTCGGGCAATTTCTCCCACCCCTTATTCTAAGGCCTTAGTTCTGTGAAAGCGCTGGCACGGGACGGTGAGGAGCAGCAAGAGCTTCCAGTGCGGGCACCTGTGGTGTGGGAGAAAGCGCTGGACGTTTGCATCGTCGCAGCAGGGCTCTGCCGATCGGGACAGTGAGACAGAGTGCTGGCAGTTCTAGGAGCTGGGCAAGCTCGGAGCCCCAGTGTGTATTTGGCTGTAAGTGAAGTGGCAAGCGAAGCCGAAGAGCAGCAAGAGCTTTGGGGGCTTTCACCTTTGCTGTGGGAGAACTCGCCGGACGTTTGCAGTGTCGCAGCAGGGCTCTGCCCATCGGGCCAGTGAGACAGAGCGCTGGCAGGGTTCGGAGCTGGGCAAGCACGCAGCTGCAGCGTGTGTTTGGCTGTGAAAGCGGTGGTGAGGGAAGGTGGGGAGCAGCAGCTTTCTGTGCTGTCCCCTTTGCTGTGGGCAAAATGGCTGGACGTTTGCACTTTGCGAGCCAATCTGTGCCGAGAGTGAGAGTGAGCCTGAGACTGTGTATTCAGAGTGCGTGGAGGAAAAGCAAGTGCAGTTCACCAGCGTGTGTGTGTGTCTCGCTATGAAAGCGCTGGCAAAGGAAGGTGAGGAAGAGCGAGAGCTTTCCGTGGTGGTACCTTTGCTGTGGGAGAACGAGCTGGACGTTTGCAGTGTCGGAGCAGGGCTCTGGCCATCCTGAGAGTGAGAGAGAGTGTTGGCAGCGTTCGGAGTTAAGCAAGGACGGAGCGCCGCTGTGTGCGATCTGCATAGCCCTGCTCCGACACGGCAAACGTCCAGCTCGTTCTCCCACACCAACAGCGCCAGCACTGAAAGTGCTTGCTGCTCCTCACCCTGCCTTGCCAGCGCTTTCGCAGCATAACACACACTGGTGAACTGCACTTGCCTTTCCTCCAGGCACTTCGAATACACATTCTCAAGCTCCCTCTCATTCTCGGCAGAGAGCAGCTCCCAAAGTGCAAACGACCAGCGATTTCTCCACACGATAGGTCTAAAGGCTTAGTGCTCTTGCTGTTCCTCCCCTTCCCTTACCAGCGCTTGCACAGCTAAGCACACACTGCGGATCTGCCCTTGCCTTGCCTCCCAGCACTCCCAATACACATTCTCAAGCTCACTCTCACTCTCGGCACAGACTAGCTCCCAAAGTGAAAACGTCGGGCAATTTCTCCCTCCCCTTATTCTAAGGCCTTATTTCTGTGAAAGCGCTGGCACGGGACGGTGAGGAGCAGCAAGAGCTTCCAGTGCGGGCACCTGTGGTGTGGGAGAAAGCGCTGGACGTTTGCAGTGTCGCAGCAGGGCTCTGCCCATCGGGCCAGTGAGACAGAGTGCTGGCAGGGTTCGGAGCTGGGCAAGCACGCAGCTGCAGCGTGTGTTTGGCTGTGAAAGCGGTGGTGAGGGAAGGTGGGGAGCAGCAGCTTTCTGTGCTGTCCCCTTTGCTGTGGGCAAAATGGCTGGACGTTTGCACTTTGCAAGCCAATCTGTGCCGAGAGTGAGAGTGAGCCTGAGACTGTGTATTCAGAGTGCGTGGAGGAAAAGCAAGTGCAGTTCACCGGCGTGTGTGTGTGTCTCGCTATGAAAGCGCTGGCAAAGGAAGGTGAGGAAGAGCGAGAGCTTTCCGTGGTGGTACCTTTGCTGTGGGAGAACGAGCTGGACGTTTGCAGTGTCGGAGCAGGGCTCTGGCCATCGTGAGAGTGAGAGAGCGTGTGGGCAGCGTTCGGAGTTAAGCAAGGACGGAGCGCCGCTGTGCGCGATCGGCAGAGCCCTGCTCCGACACGGCAAACATCCAGCTCGTTCTCCCACACCAATAGCGCCAGCACTGAAAGTGCTTGCTGCTCCTCACCCTGCCTTGCCAGCGCTTTCGCAGCATAACACACACTGGTGAACTGCACTTGCCTTTCCTCCAGGCACTTCGAATACACATTCTCAAGCTCCCTCTCATTCTCGGCAGAGAGCAGCTCCCAAAGTGCAAACGACCAGCGATTTCTCCACACGATAGGTCTAAAGGCTTAGTGCTCTTGCTGTTCCTCCCCTTCCCTTACCAGCGCTTGCACAGCTAAACACACACTGCGGATCTGCCCTTGCCTTGCCTCCCAGCACTCCCAATACACATTCTCAAGCTCACTCTCACTCTCGGCACAGACTAGCTCCCAAAGTGAAAACGTCGGGCAATTTCTCCCTCCCCTTATTCTAAGGCCTTAGTTCTGTGAAAGCGCTGGCACGGGACGGTGAGGAGCAGCAAGAGCTTCCAGTGCGGGCACCTGTGGTGTGGGAGAAAGCGCTGGACGTTTGCATCGTCGCAGCAGGGCTCTGCCGATCGGGACAGTGACACAGAGTGCTGGCAGTTCTAGGAGCTGGGCAAGCTCGGAGCCCCAGTGTGTATTTGGCTGTAAATGAAGTGGCAAGCGAAGCCGAAGAGCAGCAAGAGCTTTGGGGGCTTTCACCTTTGCTGTGGGAGAACTCGCCGGACGTTTGCAGTGACGCAGCAGGGCTCTGCCCATCGGGCCAGTGAGACAGAGTGCTGGCAGGGTTCGGAGCTGGGCAAGCACGCAGCTGCAGCGTGTGTTTGGCTGTGAAAGCGGTGGTGAGGGAAGGTGGGGAGCAGCAGCTTTCTGTGCTGTCCCCTTTGCTGTGGGCAAAATGGCTGGACGTTTGCACTTTGCGAGCCCATCTGTGCCGAGAGTGAGAGTGAGCCTGAGACTGTGTATTCAGAGTGCGTGGAGGAAAAGCAAGTGCAGTTCACCAGCGTGTGTGTGTGTCTCGCTATGAAAGCGCTGGCAAAGGAAGGTGAGGAAGAGCGAGAGCTTTCCGTGGTGGTACCTTTGCTGTGGGAGAACGAGCTGGACGTTTGCAGTGTCGGAGCAGGGCTCTGGCCATCCTGAGAGTGAGAGAGAGTGTTGGCAGCGTTCGGAGTTAAGCAAGGACGGAGCGCCGCTGTGTGCGATCGGCAGAGCCCTGCTCCGACACGGCAAACGTCCAGCTCGTTCTCCCACACCAATAGCGCCAGCACTGAAAGTGCTTGCTGCTCCTCACCCTGCCTTGCCAGCGCTTTCGCAGCATAACACACACTGGTGAACTGCACTTGCCTTTCCTCCAGGCACTTCAAATACACATTCTCAAGCTCCCTCTCATTCTCGGCAGAGAGCAGCTCCCAAAGTGCAAACGACCAGCGATTTCTCCACACGATAGGTCTAAAGGCTTAGTGCTCTTGCTGTTCCTCCCCTTCCCTTACCAGCGCTTGCACAGCTAAGCACACACTGCGGATCTGCCCTTGCCTTGCCTCCCAGCACTCCCAATACACTTTCTCAAGCTCACTCTCACTCTCGGCACAGACTAGCTCCCAAAGTGAAAATGTCGGGCAATTTCTCCCACCCCTTATTCTAAGGCCTTAGTTCTGTGAAAGCGCTGGCACGGGACGGTGAGGAGCAGCAAGAGCTTCCAGTGCGGGCACCTGTGGTGTGGGAGAAAGCGCTGGACGTTTGCATCGTCGCAGCAGGGCTCTGCCGATCGGGACAGTGAGACAGAGTGCTGGCAGTTCTAGGAGCTGGGCAAGCTCGGAGCCCCAGTGTGTATTTGGCTGTAAGTGAAGTGGCAAGCGAAGCCGAAGAGCAGCAAGAGCTTTGGGGGCTTTCACCTTTGCTGTGGGAGAACTCGCCGGACGTTTGCAGTGTCGCAGCAGGGCTCTGCCCATCGGGACAGTGACACAGAGTGCTGGCAGGGTTCGGAGCTGGGCAAGCACGCAGCTGCAGCGTGTGTTTGGCTGTGAAAGCGGTGGTGAGGGAAGGTGGGGAGCAGCAGCTTTCTGTGCTGTCCCCTTTGCTGTGGGCAAAATGGCTGGACGTTTGCACTTTGCGAGCCAATCTGTGCCGAGAGTGAGAGTGAGCCTGAGACAGTGTATTCAGAGTGCGTGGAGGAAAAGCAAGTGCAGTTCACCGGCGTGTGTGTGTCTCGCTATGAAAGCGCTGGCAAAGGAAGGTGAGGAAGAGCGAGAGCTTTCCGTGGTGGTACCTTTGCTGTGGGAGAACGAGCTGGACGTTTGCAGTGTCGGAGCAGGGCTCTGGCCATCGTGAGAGTGAGAGAGCGTGTGGGCAGCGTTCGGAGTTAAGCAAGGACGGAGCGCCGCTGTGCGCGATCGGCAGAGCCCTGCTCCGACACGGCAAACATCCAGCTCGTTCTCCCACACCAATAGCGCCAGCAATGAAAGTGCTTGCTGCTCCTCACCCTGCCTTGCCAGCGCTTTCGCAGCATAACACACACTGGTGAACTGCACTTGCCTTTCCTCCAGGCACTTCGAATACACATTCTCAAGCTCCCTCTCATTCTCGGCAGAGAGCAGCTCCCAAAGTGCAAACGACCAGCGATTTCTCCACACGATAGGTCTAAAGGCTTAGTGCTCTTGCTGTTCCTCCCCTTCCCTTACCAGCGCTTGCACAGCTAAACACACACTGCGGATCTGCCCTTGCCTTGCCTCCCAGCACTCCCAATACACATTCTCAAGCTCACTCTCACTCTCGGCACAGACTAGCTCCCAAAGTGAAAACGTCGGGCAATTTCTCCCTCCCCTTATTCTAAGGCCTTAGTTCTGTGAAAGCGCTGGCACGGGACGGTGAGGAGCAGCAAGAGCTTCCAGTGCGGGCACCTGTGGTGTGGGAGAAAGCGCTGGACGTTTGCATCGTCGCAGCAGGGCTCTGCCGATCGGGACAGTGAGACAGAGTGCTGGCAGTTCTAGGAGCTGGGCAAGCTCGGAGCCCCAGTGTGTATTTGGCTGTAAATGAAGTGGCAAGCGAAGCCGAAGAGCAGCAAGAGCTTTGGGGGCTTTCACCTTTGCTGTGGGAGAACTCGCCGGACGTTTGCAGTGACGCAGCAGGGCTCTGCCCATCGGGCCAGTGAGACAGAGCGCTGGCAGGGTTCGGAGCTGGGCAAGCACGCAGCTGCAGCGTGTGTTTGGCTGTGAAAGCGGTGGTGAGGGAAGGTGGGGAGCAGCAGCTTTCTGTGCTGTCCCCTTTGCTGTGGGCAAAATGGCTGGACGTTTGCACTTTGCGAGCCAATCTGTGCCGAGAGTGAGAGTGAGCCTGAGACTGTGTATTCAGAGTGCGTGGAGGAAAAGCAAGTGCAGTTCACCAGCGTGTGTGTGTGTCTCGCTATGAAAGCGCTGGCAAAGGAAGGTGAGGAAGAGCGAGAGCTTTCCGTGGTGGTACCTTTGCTGTGGGAGAACGAGCTGGATGTTTGCAGTGTCGGAGCAGGGCTCTGGCCATCCTGAGAGTGAGAGAGAGTGTTGGCAGCGTTCGGAGTTAAGCAAGGACGGAGCGCCGCTGTGTGCGATCGGCAGAGCCCTGCTCCGACACGGCAAACGTCCAGCTCGTTCTCCCACACCAATAGCGCCAGCACTGAAAGTGCTTGCTGCTCCTCACCCTGCCTTGCCAGCGCTTTCGCAGCATAACACACACTGGTGAACTGCACTTGCCTTTCCTCCAGGCACTTCAAATACACATTCTCAAGCTCCCTCTCATTCTCGGCAGAGAGCAGCTCCCAAAGTGCAAACGACCAGCGATTTCTCCACACGATAGGTCTAAAGGCTTAGTGCTCTTGCTGTTCCTCCCCTTCCCTTACCAGCGCTTGCACAGCTAAGCACACACTGCGGATCTGCCCTTGCCTTGCCTCCCAGCACTCCCAATACACATTCTCAAGCTCACTCTCACTCTCGGCACAGACTAGCTCCCAAAGTGAAAATGTCGGGCAATTTCTCCCACCCCTTATTCTAAGGCCTTAGTTCTGTGAAAGCGCTGGCACGGGACGGTGAGGAGCAGCAAGAGCTTCCAGTGCGGGCACCTGTGGTGTGGGAGAAAGCGCTGGACGTTTGCATCGTCGCAGCAGGGCTCTGCCGATCGGGACAGTGAGACAGAGTGCTGGCAGTTCTAGGAGCTGGGCAAGCTCGGAGCCCCAGTGTGTATTTGGCTGTAAATGAAGTGGCAAGCGAAGCCGAAGAGCAGCAAGAGCTTTGGGGGCTTTCACCTTTGCTGTGGGAGAACTCGCCGGACGTTTGCAGTGTCGCAGCAGGGCTCTGCCCATCGGGACAGTGAGACAGAGTGCTGGCAGGGTTCGGAGCTGGGCAAGCACGCAGCTGCAGCGTGTGTTTGGCTGTGAAAGCGGTGGTGAGGGAAGGTGGGGAGCAGCAGCTTTCTGTGCTGTCCCCTTTGCTGTGGGCAAAATGGCTGGACGTTTGCACTTTGCGAGCCAATCTGTGCCGAGAGTGAGAGTGAGCCTGAGACAGTGTATTCAGAGTGCGTGGAGGAAAAGCAAGTGCAGTTCACCAGCGTGTGTGTGTGTCTCGCTATGAAAGCGCTGGCAAAGGAAGGTGAGGAAGAGCGAGAGCTTTCCGTGGTGGTACCTTTGCTGTGGGAGAACGAGCTGGACGTTTGCAGTGTCGGAGCAGGGCTCTGGCCATCGTGAGAGTGAGAGAGAGTGTTGGCAGCGTTCGGAGTTAAGCAAGGACAGAGCGCCGCTGTGTGCGATCTGCATAGCCCTGCTCCGACACGGCAAACGTCCAGCTCGTTCTCCCACACCAATAGCGCCAGCAATGAAAGTGCTTGCTGCTCCTCACCCTGCCTTGCCAGCGCTTTCGCAGCATAACACACACTGGTGAACTGCACTTGCCTTTCCTCCAGGCACTTCGAATACACATTCTCAAGCTCCCTCTCATTCTCGGCAGAGAGCAGCTCCCAAAGTGCAAACGACCAGCGATTTCTCCACACGATAGGTCTAAAGGCTTAGTGCTCTTGCTGTTCCTCCCCTTCCCTTACCAGCGCTTGCACAGCTAAACACACACTGCGGATCTGCCCTTGCCTTGCCTCCCAGCACTCCCAATACACATTCTCAAGCTCACTCTCACTCTCGGCACAGACTAGCTCCCAAAGTGAAAACGTCGGGCAATTTCTCCCACCCCTTATTCTAAGGCCTTAGTTCTGTGAAAGCGCTGGCACGGGATGGTGAGGAGCAGCAAGAGCTTCCAGTGCGGGCACCTGTGGTGTGGGAGAAAGCGCTGGACGTTTGCATCGTCGCAGCAGGGCTCTGCCGATCGGGACAGTGAGACAGAGTGCTGGCAGTTCTAGGAGCTGGGCAAGCTCGGAGCCCCAGTGTGTATTTGGCTGTAAGTGAAGTGGCAAGCGAAGCCGAAGAGCAGCAAGAGCTTTGGGGGCTTTCACCTTTGCTGTGGGAGAACTCGCCGGACGTTTGCAGTGTCGCAGCAGGGCTCTGCCCATCGGGCCAGTGAGACAGAGCGCTGGCAGGGTTCGGAGCTGGGCAAGCACGCAGCTGCAGCGTGTGTTTGGCTGTGAAAGCGGTGGTGAGGGAAGGTGGGGAGCAGCAGCTTTCTGTGCTGTCCCCTTTGCTGTGGGCAAAATGGCTGGACGTTTGCACTTTGCGAGCCAATCTGTGCCGAGAGTGAGAGTGAGCCTGAGACTGTGTATGCAGAGTGCGTGGAGGAAAAGCAAGTGCAGTTCACCAGCGTGTGTGTGTCTCGCTATGAAAGCGCTGGCAAAGGAAGGTGAGGAAGAGCGAGAGCTTTCCGTGGTGGTACCTTTGCTGTGGGAGAACGAGCTGGACGTTTGCAGTGTCGGAGCAGGGCTCTGGCCATCGTGAGAGTGAGAGAGCGTGTGGGCAGCGTTCGGAGTTAAGCAAGGACGGAGCGCCGCTGTGCGCGATCGGCAGAGCCCTGCTCCGACACGGCAAACATCCAGCTCGTTCTCCCACACCAATAGCGCCAGCACTGAAAGTGCTTGCTGCTCCTCACCCTGCCTTGCCAGCGCTTTCGCAGCATAACACACACTGGTGAACTGCACTTGCCTTTCCTCCAGGCACTTCGAATACACATTCTCAAGCTCCCTCTCATTCTCGGCAGAGAGCAGCTCCCAAAGTGCAAACGACCAGCGATTTCTCCACACGATAGGTCTAAAGGCTTAGTGCTCTTGCTGTTCCTCCCCTTCCCTTACCAGCGCTTGCACAGCTAAACACACACTGCGGATCTGCCCTTGCCTTGCCTCCCAGCACTCCCAATACACATTCTCAAGCTCACTCTCACTCTCGGCACAGACTAGCTCCCAAAGTGAAAACGTCGGGCAATTTCTCCCACCCCTTATTCTAAGGCCTTAGTTCTGTGAAAGCGCTGGCACGGGACGGTGAGGAGCAGCAAGAGCTTCCAGTGCGGGCACCTGTGGTGTGGGAGAAAGCGCTGGACGTTTGCAGTGGCCCAGCAGGGCTCTGCCCATCGGGCCAGTGAGACAGAGTGCTGGCAGGGTTCGGAGCTGGGCAAGCACGCAGCTGCAGCGTGTGTTTGGCTGTGAAAGCGGTGGTGAGGGAAGGTGGGGAGCAGCAGCTTTCTGTGCTGTCCCCTTTGCTGTGGGCAAAATGGCTGGACGTTTGCACTTTGCGAGCCAATCTGTGCCGAGAGTGAGAGTGAGCCTGAGACTGTGTATTCAGAGTGCGTGGAGGAAAAGCAAGTGCAGTTCACCAGCGTGTGTGTGTCTCGCTATGAAAGCGCTGGCAAAGGAAGGTGAGGAAGAGCGAGAGCTTTCCGTGGTGGTACCTTTGCTGTGGGAGAACGAGCTGGACGTTTGCAGTGTCGGAGCAGGGCTCTGGCCATCGTGAGAGTGAGAGAGAGTGTTGGCAGCGTTCGGAGTTAAGCAAGGACAGAGCGCCGCTGTGTGCGATCTGCATAGCCCTGCTCCGACACGGCAAACGTCCAGCTCGTTCTCCCACACCAATAGCGCCAGCAATGAAAGTGCTTGCTGCTCCTCACCCTGCCTTGCCAGCGCTTTCGCAGCATAACACACACTGGTGAACTGCACTTGCCTTTCCTCCAGGCACTTCGAATACACATTCTCAAGCTCCCTCTCATTCTCGGCAGAGAGCAGCTCCCAAAGTGCAAACGACCAGCGATTTCTCCACACGATAGGTCTAAAGGCTTAGTGCTCTTGCTGTTCCTCCCCTTCCCTTACCAGCGCTTGCACAGCTAAACACACACTGCGGATCTGCCCTTGCCTTGCCTCCCAGCACTCCCAATACACATTCTCAAGCTCACTCTCACTCTCGGCACAGACTAGCTCCCAAAGTGAAAACGTCGGGCAATTTCTCCCACCCCTTATTCTAAGGCCTTAGTTCTGTGAAAGCGCTGGCACGGGATGGTGAGGAGCAGCAAGAGCTTCCAGTGCGGGCACCTGTGGTGTGGGAGAAAGCGCTGGACGTTTGCATCGTCGCAGCAGGGCTCTGCCGATCGGGACAGTGAGACAGAGTGCTGGCAGTTCTAGGAGCTGGGCAAGCTCGGAGCCCCAGTGTGTATTTGGCTGTAAGTGAAGTGGCAAGCGAAGCCGAAGAGCAGCAAGAGCTTTGGGGGCTTTCACCTTTGCTGTGGGAGAACTCGCCGGACGTTTGCAGTGTCGCAGCAGGGCTCTGCCCATCGGGCCAGTGAGACAGAGCGCTGGCAGGGTTCGGAGCTGGGCAAGCACGCAGCTGCAGCGTGTGTTTGGCTGTGAAAGCGGTGGTGAGGGAAGGTGGGGAGCAGCAGCTTTCTGTGCTGTCCCCTTTGCTGTGGGCAAAATGGCTGGACGTTTGCACTTTGCGAGCCAATCTGTGCCGAGAGTGAGAGTGAGCCTGAGACTGTGTATGCAGAGTGCGTGGAGGAAAAGCAAGTGCAGTTCACCAGCGTGTGTGTGTCTCGCTATGAAAGCGCTGGCAAAGGAAGGTGAGGAAGAGCGAGAGCTTTCCGTGGTGGTACCTTTGCTGTGGGAGAACGAGCTGGACGTTTGCAGTGTCGGAGCAGGGCTCTGGCCATCGTGAGAGTGAGAGAGCGTGTGGGCAGCGTTCGGAGTTAAGCAAGGACGGAGCGCCGCTGTGCGCGATCGGCAGAGCCCTGCTCCGACACGGCAAACATCCAGCTCGTTCTCCCACACCAATAGCGCCAGCACTGAAAGTGCTTGCTGCTCCTCACCCTGCCTTGCCAGCGCTTTCGCAGCATAACACACACTGGTGAACTGCACTTGCCTTTCCTCCAGGCACTTCGAATACACATTCTCAAGCTCCCTCTCATTCTCGGCAGAGAGCAGCTCCCAAAGTGCAAACGACCAGCGATTTCTCCACACGATAGGTCTAAAGGCTTAGTGCTCTTGCTGTTCCTCCCCTTCCCTTACCAGCGCTTGCACAGCTAAACACACACTGCGGATCTGCCCTTGCCTTGCCTCCCAGCACTCCCAATACACATTCTCAAGCTCACTCTCACTCTCGGCACAGACTAGCTCCCAAAGTGAAAACGTCGGGCAATTTCTCCCACCCCTTATTCTAAGGCCTTAGTTCTGTGAAAGCGCTGGCACGGGACGGTGAGGAGCAGCAAGAGCTTCCAGTGCGGGCACCTGTGGTGTGGGAGAAAGCGCTGGACGTTTGCAGTGGCCCAGCAGGGCTCTGCCCATCGGGCCAGTGAGACAGAGTGCTGGCAGGGTTCGGAGCTGGGCAAGCACGCAGCTGCAGCGTGTGTTTGGCTGTGAAAGCGGTGGTGAGGGAAGGTGGGGAGCAGCAGCTTTCTGTGCTGTCCCCTTTGCTGTGGGCAAAATGGCTGGACGTTTGCACTTTGCGAGCCAATCTGTGCCGAGAGTGAGAGTGAGCCTGAGACTGTGTATTCAGAGTGCGTGGAGGAAAAGCAAGTGCAGTTCACCAGCGTGTGTGTGTCTCGCTATGAAAGCGCTGGCAAAGGAAGGTGAGGAAGAGCGAGAGCTTTCCGTGGTGGTACCTTTGCTGTGGGAGAACGAGCTGGACGTTTGCAGTGTCGGAGCAGGGCTCTGGCCATCGTGAGAGTGAGAGAGAGTGTTGGCAGCGTTCGGAGTTAAGCAAGGACGGAGCGCCGCTGTGTGCGATCTGCATAGCCCTGCTCCGACACGGCAAACGTCCAGCTCGTTCTCCCACACCAATAGCGCCAGCACTGAAAGTGCTTGCTGCTCCTCACCCTGCCTTGCCAGCGCTTTCGCAGCATAACACACACTGGTGAACTGCACTTGCCTTTCCTCCAGGCACTTCGAATACACATTCTCAAGCTCCCTCTCATTCTCGGCAGAGAGCAGCTCCCAAAGTGCAAACGACCAGCGATTTCTCCACACGATAGGTCTAAAGGCTTAGTGCTCTTGCTGTTCCTCCCCTTCCCTTACCAGCGCTTGCACAGCTAAGCACACACTGCGGCTCTGCCCTTGCCTTGCCTCCCAGCACTCCCAATACACATTCTCAAGCTCACTCTCACTCTCGGCACAGACTAGCTCCCAAAGTGAAAACGTGGGGCAATTTCTCCCACCCCTTATTCTAAGGCCTTAGTTCTGTGAAAGCGCTGGCACGGGACGGTGAGGAGCAGCAAGAGCTTCCAGTGCGGGCACCTGTGGTGTGGGAGAAAGCGCTGGACGTTTGCAGTGTCGCAGCAGGGCTCTGCCGATCGGGCCAGTGAGACAGAGTGCTGGCAGTTCTAGGAGCTGGGCAAGCTCGGAGCCCCAGTGTGTATTTGGCTGTAAATGAAGTGGCAAGCGAAGCCGAAGAGCAGCAAGAGCTTTGGGGGCTTTCACCTTTGCTGTGGGAGAACTCGCCGGACGTTTGCAGTGTCGCAGCAGGGCTCTGCCCATCGGGCCAGTGAGACAGAGTGCTGGCAGGGTTCGGAGCTGGGCAAGCACGCAGCTGCAGCGTGTGTTTGGCTGTGAAAGCGGTGGTGAGGGAAGGTGGGGAGCAGCAGCTTTCTGTGCTGTCCCCTTTGCTGTGGGCAAAATGGCTGGACGTTTGCACTTTGCGAGCCAATCTGTGCCGAGAGTGAGAGTGAGCCTGAGACTGTGTATTCAGAGTGCGTGGAGGAAAAGCAAGTGCAGTTCACCAGCGTGTGTGTGTGTCTCGCTATGAAAGCGCTGGCAAAGGAAGGTGAGGAAGAGCGAGAGCTTTCCGTGGTGGTACCTTTGCTGTGGGAGAACGAGCTGGACGTTTGCAGTGTCGGAGCAGGGCTCTGGCCATCCTGAGAGTGAGAGAGCGTGTGGGCAGCGTTCGGAGTTAAGCAAGGACGGAGCGCCGCTGTGTGCGATCTGCATAGCCCTGCTCCGACACGGCAAACATCCAGCTCGTTCTCCCACACCAATAGCGCCAGCACTGAAAGTGCTTGCTGCTCCTCACCCTGCCTTGCCAGCGCTTTCGCAGCATAACACACACTGGTGAACTGCACTTGCCTTTCCTCCAGGCACTTCGAATACACATTCTCAAGCTCCCTCTCATTCTCGGCAGAGAGCAGCTCCCAAAGTGCAAACGACCAGCGATTTCTCCACACGATAGGTCTAAAGGCTTAGTGCTCTTGCTGTTCCTCCCCTTCCCTTACCAGCGCTTGCACAGCTAAGCACACACTGCGGATCTGCCCTTGCCTTGCCTCCCAGCACTCCCAATACACATTCTCAAGCTCACTCTCACTCTCGGCACAGACTAGCTCCCAAAGTGAAAACGTGGGGCAATTTCTCCCACCCCTTATTCTAAGGCCTTAGTTCTGTGAAAGCGCTGGCACGGGACGGTGAGGAGCAGCAAGAGCTTCCAGTGCGGGCACCTGTGGTGTGGGAGAAAGCGCTGGACGTTTGCAGTGTCGCAGCAGGGCTCTGCCGATCGGGCCAGTGAGACAGAGTGCTGGCAGTTCTAGGAGCTGGGCAAGCTCGGAGCCCCAGTGTGTATTTGGCTGTAAATGAAGTGGCAAGCGAAGCCGAAGAGCAGCAAGAGCTTTGGGGGCTTTCACCTTTGCTGTGGGAGAACTCGCCGGACGTTTGCAGTGTCGCAGCAGGGCTCTGCCCATCGGGCCAGTGAGACAGAGTGCTGGCAGGGTTCGGAGCTGGGCAAGCACGCAGCTGCAGCGTGTGTTTGGCTGTGAAAGCGGTGGTGAGGGAAGGTGGGGAGCAGCAGCTTTCTGTGCTGTCCCCTTTGCTGTGGGCAAAATGGCTGGACGTTTGCACTTTGCGAGCCAATCTGTGCCGAGAGTGAGAGTGAGCCTGAGACTGTGTATTCAGAGTGCGTGGAGGAAAAGCAAGTGCAGTTCACCAGCGTGTGTGTGTCTCTCGCTATGAAAGCGCTGGCAAAGGAAGGTGAGGAAGAGCGAGAGCTTTCCGTGGTGGTACCTTTGCTGTGGGAGAACGAGCTGGACGTTTGCAGTGTCGGAGCAGGGCTCTGGCCATCGTGAGAGTGAGAGAGAGTGTTGGCAGCGTTCGGAGTTAAGCAAGGACGGAGCGCCGCTGTGCGCGATCGGCAGAGCCCTGCTCCGACACGGCAAACATCCAGCTCGTTCTCCCACACCAATAGCGCCAGCACTGAAAGTGCTTGCTGCTCCTCACCCTGCCTTGCCAGCGCTTTCGCAGCATAACACACACTGGTGAACTGCACTTGCCTTTCCTCCAGGCACTTCGAATACACATTCTCAAGCTCCCTCTCATTCTCGGCAGAGAGCAGCTCCCAAAGTGCAAACGACAAGCGATTTCTCCACACGATAGGTCTAAAGGCTTAGTGCTCTTGCTGTTCCTCCCCTTCCCTTACCAGCGCTTGCACAGCTAAACACACACTGCGGATCTGCCCTTGCCTTGCCTCCCAGCACTCCCAATACACATTCTCAAGCTCACTCTCGCTCTCGGCACAGACTAGCTCCCAAAGTGAAAACGTCGGGCAATTTCTCCCACCCCTTATTCTAAGGCCTTAGTTCTGTGAAAGCGCTGGCACGGGACGGTGAGGAGCAGCAAGAGCTTCCAGTGCGGGCACCTGTGGTGTGGGAGAAAGCGCTGGACGTTTGCAGTGTCGCAGCAGGGCTCTGCCCATCGGGCCAGTGAGACAGAGTGCTGGCAGGGTTCGGAGCTGGGCAAGCACGCAGCTGCAGCGTGTGTTTGGCTGTGAAAGCGGTGGTGAGGGAAGGTGGGGAGCAGCAGCTTTCTGTGCTGTCCCCTTTGCTGTGGGCAAAATGGCTGGACGTTTGCACTTTGCGAGCCAATCTGTGCCGAGAGTGAGAGTGAGCCTGAGACTGTGTATTCAGAGTGCGTGGAGGAAAAGCAAGTGCAGTTCACCAGCGTGTGTGTGTGTCTCGCTATGAAAGCGCTGGCAAAGGAAGGTGAGGAAGAGCGAGAGCTTTCCGTGGTGGTACCTTTGCTGTGGGAGAACGAGCTGGACGTTTGCAGTGTCGGAGCAGGGCTCTGGCCATCGTGAGAGTGAGAGAGCGTGTGGGCAGCGTTCGGAGTTAAGCAAGGACGGAGCGCCGCTGTGCGCGATCGGCAGAGCCCTGCTCCGACACGGCAAACGTCCAGCTCGTTCTCCCACACCAATAGCGCCAGCACTGAAAGTGCTTGCTGCTCCTCACCCTGCCTTGCCAGCGCTTTCGCAGCATAACACACACTGGTGAACTGCACTTGCCTTTCCTCCAGGCACTTCGAATACACATTCTCAAGCTCCCTCTCATTCTCGGCGGAGAGCAGCTCCCAAAGTGCAAACGACCAGCGATTTCTCCACACGATAGGTCTAAAGGCTTAGTGCTCTTGCTGTTCCTCCCCTTCCCTTACCAGCGCTTGCACAGCTAAACACACACTGCGGCTCTGCCCTTGCCTTGCCTCCCAGCACTCCCAATACACATTCTCAAGCTCACTCTCACTCTCGGCACAGACTAGCTCCCAAAGTGAAAACGTCGGGCAATTTCTCCCACCCCTTATTCTAAGGCCTTCGTTCTGTGAAAGCGCTGGCACGGGACGGTGAGGAGCAGCAAGTCCTTCCAGTGCGGGCACCTGTGGTGTGGGAGAAAGCGCTGGACGTTTGCATCGTCGCAGCAGGGCTCTGCCCATCGGGCCAGTGAGACAGAGTGCTGGCAGGGTTCGGAGCTGGGCAAGCACGCAGCTGCAGTGTGTGTTTGGCTGTGAAAGCGGTGGTGAGGAAATGTGGGGAGCAGCAGCTTTCTGTGCTGTCCCCTTTGCTGTGGGCAAAATGGCTGGACGTTTGCACTTTGCGAGCCAATCTGTGCCGAGAGTGAGAGTGAGCCTGAGACTGTGTATTCAGAGTGCGTGGAGGAAAAGCAAGTGCAGTTCACCAGCGTGTGTGTGTCTCTCGCTATGAAAGCGCTGGCAAAGGAAGGTGAGGAAGAGCGAGAGCTTTCCGTGGTGGTACCTTTGCTGTGGGAGAACGAGCTGGACGTTTGCAGTGTCGGAGCAGGGCTCTGGCCATCCTGAGAGTGAGAGAGAGTGTTGGCAGCGTTCGGAGTTAAGCAAGGACGGAGCGCCGCTGTGTGCGATCAGCAGAGCCCTGCTCTGACACGGCAAACGTCCAGCTCGTTCTCCCACACCAATAGCGCCAGCACTGAAAGTGCTTGCTGCTCCTCACCCTGCCTTGCCAGCGCTTTCGCAGCATAACACACACTGGTGAACTGCACTTGCCTTTCCTCCAGGCACTTCGAATACACATTCTCAAGCTCCCTCTCATTCTCGGCGGAGAGCAGCTCCCAAAGTGCAAACGACCAGCGATTTCTCCACACGATAGGTCTAAAGGCTTAGTGCTCTTGCTGTTCCTCCCCTTCCCTTACCAGCGCTTGCACAGCTAAGCACACACTGCGGATCTGCCCTTGCCTTGCCTCCCAGCACTCCCAATACACATTCTCAAGCTCACTCTCGCTCTCGGCACAGACTAGCTCCCAAAGTGAAAACGTCGGGCAATTTCTCCCACCCCTTATTCTAAGGCCTTAGTTCTGTGAAAGCGCTGGCACGGGACGGTGAGGAGCAGCAAGAGCTTCCAGTGCGGGCACCTGTGGTGTGGGAGAAAGTGCTGGACGTTTGCATCGTCGCAGCAGGGCTCTGCCGATCGGGACAGTGAGACAGAGTGCTGGCAGTTCTAGGAGCTGGGCAAGCTCGGAGCCCCAGTGTGTATTTGGCAGTAAATGAAGTGGCAAGCGAAGCCGAAGAGCAGCAAGAGCTTTGGGGGCTTTCACCTTTGCTGTGGGAGAACTCGCCGGACGTTTGCAGTGTCGCAGCAGGGCTCTGCCCATCGGGCCAGTGAGACAGAGTGCTGGCAGGGTTCGGAGCTGGGCAAGCACGCAGCTGCAGCGTGTGTTTGGCTGTGAAAGCGGTGGTGAGGGAAGGTGGGGAGCAGCAGCTTTCTGTGCTGTCCCCTTTGCTGTGGGCAAAATGGCTGGACGTTTGCACTTTGCGAGCCAATCTGTGCCGAGAGTGAGAGTGAGCCTGAGACTGTGTATTCAGAGTGCGTGGAGGAAAAGCAAGTGCAGTTCACCAGCGTGTGTGTGTGTCTCGCTATGAAAGCGCTGGCAAAGTAAGGTGAGGAAGAGCGAGAGCTTTCCGTGGTGGTACCTTTGCTGTGGGAGAACGAGCTGGACGTTTGCAGTGTCGGAGCAGGGCTCTGGCCATCGTGAGAGTGAGAGAGAGTGTTGGCAGCGTTCGGAGTTAAGCAAGGACGGAGCGCCGCTGTGCGCGATCGGCAGAGCCCTGCTCCGACACGGCAAACGTCCAGCTCGTTCTCCCACACCAATAGCGCCAGCACTGAAAGTGCTTGCTGCTCCTCACCCTGCCTTGCCAGCGCTTTCGCAGCATAACACACACTGGTGAACTGCACTTGCCTTTCCTCCAGGCACTTCGAATACACATTCTCAAGCTCCCTCTCATTCTCGGCGGAGAGCAGCTCCCAAAGTGCAAACGACCAGCGATTTCTCCACACGATAGGTCTAAAGGCTTAGTGCTCTTGCTGTTCCTCCCCTTCCCTTACCAGCGCTTGCACAGCTAAACACACACTGCGGATCTGCCCTTGCCTTGCCTCCCAGCACTCCCAATACACATTCTCAAGCTCACTCTCACTCTCGGCACAGACTAGCTCCCAAAGTGAAAACGTCGGGCAATTTCTCCCACCCCTTATTCTAAGGCCTTAGTTCTGTGAAAGCGCTGGCACGGGACGGTGAGGAGCAGCAAGAGCTTCCAGTGCAGGCACCTGTGGTGTGGGAGAAAGCGCTGGACGTTTGCATCGTCGCAGCAGGGCTCTGCCGATCGGGACAGTGACACAGAGTGCTGGCAGTTCTAGGAGCTGGGCAAGCTCGGAGCCCCAGTGTGTATTTGGCTGTAAGTGAAGTGGCAAGCGAAGCCGAAGAGCAGCAAGAGCTTTGGGGGCTTTCACCTTTGCTGTGGGAGAACTCGCCGGACGTTTGCAGTGTCGCAGCAGGGCTCTGCCCATCGGGCCAGTGAGACAGAGTGCTGGCAGGGTTCGGAGCTGGGCAAGCACGCAGCTGCAGCGTGTGTTTGGCTGTGAAAGCGGTGGTGAGGGAAGGTGGGGAGCAGCAGCTTTCTGTGCTGTCCCCTTTGCTGTGGGCAAAATGGCTGGACGTTTGCACTTTGCGAGCCAATCTGTGCCGAGAGTGAGAGTGAGCCTGAGACTGTGTATTCAGAGTGCGTGGAGGAAAAGCAAGTGCAGTTCACCAGCGTGTGTGTGTGTCTCGCTATGAAAGCGCTGGCAAAGGAAGGTGAGGAAGAGCGAGAGCTTTCCGTGGTGGTACCTTTGCTGTGGGAGAACGAGCTGGACGTTTGCAGTGTCGGAGCAGGGCTCTGGCCATCGTGAGAGTGAGAGAGAGTGTTGGCAGCGTTCGGAGTTAAGCAAGGACGGAGCGCCGCTGTGCGCGATCGGCAGAGCCCTGCTCCGACACGGCAAACGTCCAGCTCGTTCTCCCACACCAATAGCGCCAGCACTGAAAGTGCTTGCTGCTCCTCACCCTGCCTTGCCAGCGCTTTCGCAGCATAACACACACTGGTGAACTGCACTTGCCTTTCCTCCAGGCACTTCGAATACACATTCTCAAGCTCCCTCTCATTCTCGGCAGAGAGCAGCTCCCAAAGTGCAAACGACCAGCGATTTCTCCACACGATAGGTCTAAAGGCTTAGTGCTCTTGCTGTTCCTCCCCTTCCCTTACCAGCGCTTGCACAGCTAAACACACACTGCGGATCTGCCCTTGCCTTGCCTCCCAGCACTCCCAATACACATTCTCAAGCTCACTCTCACTCTCAGCACAGACTAGCTCCCAAAGTGAAAACGTCGGGCAATTTCTCCCACCCCTTATTCTAAGGCCTTCGTTCTGTGAAAGCGCTGGCACGGGACGGTGAGGAGCAGCAAGAGCTTCCAGTGCGGGCACCTGTGGTGTGGGAGAAAGCGCTGGACGTTTGCATCGTCGCAGCAGGGCTCTGCCGATCGGGACAGTGACACAGAGTGCTGGCAGTTCTAGGAGCTGGGCAAGCTCGGAGCCCCAGTGTGTATTTGGCAGTAAATGAAGTGGCAAGCGAAGCCGAAGAGCAGCAAGAGCTTTGGGGGCTTTCACCTTTGCTGTGGGAGAACTCGCCGGACGTTTGCAGTGTCGCAGCAGGGCTCTGCCCATCGGGCCAGTGAGACAGAGTGCTGGCAGGGTTCGGAGCTGGGCAAGCACGCAGCTGCAGCGTGTGTTTGGCTGTGAAAGCGGTGGTGAGGGAAGGTGGGGAGCAGCAGCTTTCTGTGCTGTCCCCTTTGCTGTGGGCAAAATGGCTGGACGTTTGCACTTTGCGAGCCAATCTGTGCCGAGAGTGAGAGTGAGCCTGAGACTGTGTATTCAGAGTGCGTGGAGGAAAAGCAAGTGCAGTTCACCAGCGTGTGTGTGTGTCTCGCTATGAAAGCGCTGGCAAAGTAAGGTGAGGAAGAGCGAGAGCTTTCCGTGGTGGTACCTTTGCTGTGGGAGAACGAGCTGGACGTTTGCAGTGTCGGAGCAGGGCTCTGGCCATCGTGAGAGTGAGAGAGAGTGTTGGCAGCGTTCGGAGTTAAGCAAGGACGGAGCGCCGCTGTGTGCGATCGGCAGAGCCCTGCTCCGACACGGCAAACGTCCAGCTCGTTCTCCCACACCAATAGCGCCAGCACTGAAAGTGCTTGCTGCTCCTCACCCTGCCTTGCCAGCGCTTTCGCAGCATAACACACACTGGTGAACTGCACTTGCCTTTCCTCCAGGCACTTCGAATACACATTCTCAAGCTCCCTCTCATTCTCGGCAGAGAGCAGCTCCCAAAGTGCAAACGACCAGCGATTTCTCCACACGATAGGTCTAAAGGCTTAGTGCTCTTGCTGTTCCTCCCCTTCCCTTACCAGCGCTTGCACAGCTAAGCACACACTGCGGCTCTGCCCTTGCCTTGCCTCCCAGCACTCCCAATACTCATTCTCAAGCTCACTCTCGCTCTCGGCACAGACTAGCTCCCAAAGTGAAAACGTCGGGCAATTTCTCCCACCCCTTATTCTAAGGCCTTCGTTCTGTGAAAGCGCTGGCACGGGACGGTGAGGAGCAGCAAGAGCTTCCAGTGCGGGCACCTGTGGTGTGGGAGAAAGCGCTGGACCTTTGCAGTGTCGCAGCAGGGCTCTGCCCATCGGGCCAGTGAGACAGAGTGCTGGCAGGGTTCGGAGCTGGGCAAGCACGCAGCTGCAGCGTGTGTTTGGCTGTGAAAGCGGTGGTGAGGGAAGGTGGGGAGCAGCAGCTTTCTGTGCTGTCCCCTTTGCTGTGGGCAAAATGGCTGGACGTTTGCACTTTGCGAGCCAATCTGTGCCGAGAGTGAGAGTGAGCCTGAGACTGTGTATTCAGAGTGCGTGGAGGAAAAGCAAGTGCAGTTCACCAGCGTGTGTGTGTGTCTCGCTATGAAAGCGCTGGCAAAGGAAGGTGAGGAAGAGCGAGAGCTTTCCGTGGTGGTACCTTTGCTGTGGGAGAACGAGCTGGACGTTTGCAGTGTCGGAGCAGGGCTCTGGCCATCGTGAGAGTGAGAGAGAGTGTTGGCAGCGTTCGGAGTTAAGCAAGGACGGAGCGCCGCTGTGCGCGATCGGCAGAGCCCTGCTCCGACACGGCAAACGTCCAGCTCGTTCTCCCACACCAATAGCGCCAGCACTGAAAGTGCTTGCTGCTCCTCACCCTGCCTTGCCAGCGCTTTCGCAGCATAACACACACTGGTGAACTGCACTTGCCTTTCCTCCAGGCACTTCGAATACACATTCTCAAGCTCCCTCTCATTCTCGGCGGAGAGCAGCTCCCAAAGTGCAAACGACCAGCGATTTCTCCACACGATAGGTCTAAAGGCTTAGTGCTCTTGCTGTTCCTCCCCTTCCCTTACCAGCGCTTGCACAGCTAAACACACACTGCGGATCTGCCCTTGCCTTGCCTCCCAGCACTCCCAATACACATTCTCAAGCTCACTCTCACTCTCGGCACAGACTAGCTCCCAAAGTGAAAACGTCGGGCAATTTCTCCCACCCCTTATTCTAAGGCCTTAGTTCTGTGAAAGCGCTGGCACGGGACGGTGAGGAGCAGCAAGAGCTTCCAGTGCAGGCACCTGTGGTGTGGGAGAAAGCGCTGGACGTTTGCATCGTCGCAGCAGGGCTCTGCCGATCGGGACAGTGACACAGAGTGCTGGCAGTTCTAGGAGCTGGGCAAGCTCGGAGCCCCAGTGTGTATTTGGCTGTAAGTGAAGTGGCAAGCGAAGCCGAAGAGCAGCAAGAGCTTTGGGGGCTTTCACCTTTGCTGTGGGAGAACTCGCCGGACGTTTGCAGTGTCGCAGCAGGGCTCTGCCCATCGGGCCAGTGAGACAGAGTGCTGGCAGGGTTCGGAGCTGGGCAAGCACGCAGCTGCAGCGTGTGTTTGGCTGTGAAAGCGGTGGTGAGGGAAGGTGGGGAGCAGCAGCTTTCTGTGCTGTCCCCTTTGCTGTGGGCAAAATGGCTGGACGTTTGCACTTTGCGAGCCAATCTGTGCCAAGAGTGAGAGTGAGCCTGAGACTGTGTATTCAGAGTGCGTGGAGGAAAAGCAAGTGCAGTTCACCAGCGTGTGTGTGTGTCTCGCTATGAAAGCGCTGGCAAAGGAAGGTGAGGAAGAGCGAGAGCTTTCCGTGGTGGTACCTTTGCTGTGGGAGAACGAGCTGGACGTTTGCAGTGTCGGAGCAGGGCTCTGGCCATCCTGAGAGTGAGAGAGAGTGTTGGCAGCGTTCGGAGTTAAGCAAGGACGGAGCGCCGCTGTGTGCGATCGGCAGAGCCCTGCTCCGACACGGCAAACGTCCAGCTCGTTCTCCCACACCAATAGCGCCAGCACTGAAAGTGCTTGCTGCTCCTCACCCTGCCTTGCCAGCGCTTTCGCAGCATAACACACACTGGTGAACTGCACTTGCCTTTCCTCCAGGCACTTCGAATACACATTCTCAAGCTCCCTCTCATTCTCGGCAGAGAGCAGCTCCCAAAGTGCAAACGACCAGCGATTTCTCCACACGATAGGTCTAAAGGCTTAGTGCTCTTGCTGTTCCTCCCCTTCCCTTACCAGCGCTTGCACAGCTAAGCACACACTGCGGATCTGCCCTTGCCTTGCCTCCCAGCACTCCCAATACACATTCTCAAGCTCACTCTCACTCTCGGCACAGACTAGCTCCCAAAGTGAAAACGTCGGGCAATTTCACCCACCCCTTATTCTAAGGCCTTCGTTCTGTGAAAGCGCTGGCACGGGACGGTGAGGAGCAGCAAGAGCTTCCAGTGCGGGCACCTGTGGTGTGGGAGAAAGCGCTGGACCTTTGCAGTGTCGCAGCAGGGCTCTGCCCATCGGGACAGTGACACAGAGTGCTGGCAAGGTTCGGAGCTGGGCAAGCACGCAGCTGCAGCGTGTGTTTGGCTGTGAAAGCGGTGGTGAGGAAAGGTGGGGAGCAGCAGCTTTCTGTGCTGTCCCCTTTGCTGTGGGCAAAATGGCTGGACGTTTGCACTTTGCGAGCCAATCTGTGCCGAGAGTGAGAGTGAGCCTGAGACTGTGTATTCAGAGTGCGTGGAGGAAAAGCAAGTGCAGTTCACCAGCGTGTGTGTGTCTCTCGCTATGAAAGCGCTGGCAAAGGAAGGTGAGGAAGAGCGAGAGCTTTCCGTGGTGGTACCTTTGCTGTGGGAGAACGAGCTGGACGTTTGCAGTGTCGGAGCAGGGCTCTGGCCATCGTGAGAGTGAGAGAGAGTGTTGGCAGCGTTCGGAGTTAAGCAAGGACGGAGCGCCGCTGTGCGCGATCGGCAGAGCCCTGCTCCGACACGGCAAACGTCCAGCTCGTTCTCCCACACCAATAGCGCCAGCACTGAAAGTGCTTGCTGCTCCTCACCCTGCCTTGCCAGCGCTTTCGCAGCATAAAACACACTGGTGAACTGCACTTGCCTTTCCTCCAGGCACTTCGAATACACATTCTCAAGCTCCCTCTCATTCTCGGCAGAGAGCAGCTCCCAAAGTGCAAACGACCAGCGATTTCTCCACACGATAGGTCTAAAGGCTTAGTGCTCTTGCTGTTCCTCCCCTTCCCTTACCAGCGCTTGCACAGCTAAGCACACACTGCGGCTCTGCCCTTGCCTTGCCTCCCAGCACTCCCAATACACATTCTCAAGCTCACTCTCACTCTCGGCACAGACTAGCTCCCAAAGTGAAAACGTCGGGCAATTTCTCCCACCCCTTATTCTAAGGCCTTCGTTCTGTGAAAGCGCTGGCACGGGACGGTGAGGAGCAGCAAGAGCTTCCAGTGCGGGCACCTGTGGTGTGGGAGAAAGCGCTGGACCTTTGCAGTGTCGCAGCAGGGCTCTGCCCATCGGGCCAGTGAGACAGAGTGCTGGCAGGGTTCGGAGCTGGGCAAGCACGCAGCTGCAGTGTGTGTTTGGCTGTGAAAGCGGTGGTGAGGGAAGGTGGGGAGCAGCAGCTTTCTGTGCTGTCCCCTTTGCTGTGGGCAAAATGGCTGGACGTTTGCACTTTGCGAGCCAATCTGTGCCGAGAGTGAGAGTGAGCCTGAGACTGTGTATTCAGAGTGCGTGGAGGAAAAGCAAGTGCAGTTCACCAGCGTGTGTGTGTGTCTCGCTATGAAAGCGCTGGCAAAGGAAGGTGAGGAAGAGCGAGAGCTTTCCGTGGTGGTACCTTTGCTGTGGGAGAACGAGCTGGACGTTTGCAGTGTCGGAGCAGGGCTCTGGCCATCCTGAGAGTGAGAGAGAGTGTTGGCAGCGTTCGGAGTTAAGCAAGGACGGAGCGCCGCTGTGTGCGATCGGCAGAGCCCTGCTCCGACACGGCAAACGTCCAGCTCGTTCTCCCACACCAATAGCGCCAGCACTGAAAGTGCTTGCTGCTCCTCACCCTGCCTTGCCAGCGCTTTCGCAGCATAACACACACTGGTGAACTGCACTTGCCTTTCCTCCAGGCACTTCGAATACACATTCTCAAGCTCCCTCTCATTCTCGGCGGAGAGCAGCTCCCAAAGTGCAAACGACCAGCGATTTCTCCACACGATAGGTCTAAAGGCTTAGTGCTCTTGCTGTTCCTCCCCTTCCCTTACCAGCGCTTGCACAGCTAAGCACACACTGCGGATCTGCCCTTGCCTTGCCTCCCAGCACTCCCAATACACATTCTCAAGCTCACTCTCGCTCTCGGCACAGACTAGCTCCCAAAGTGAAAACGTCGGGCAATTTCTCCCACCCCTTATTCTAAGGCCTTAGTTCTGTGAAAGCGCTGGCACGGGACGGTGAGGAGCAGCAAGAGCTTCCAGTGCGGGCACCTGTGGTGTGGGAGAAAGCGCTGGACGTTTGCATCGTCGCAGCAGGGCTCTGCCGATCGGGACAGTGACACAGAGTGCTGGCAGTTCTAGGAGCTGGGCAAGCTCGGAGCCCCAGTGTGTATTTGGCTGTAAATGAAGTGGCAAGCGAAGCCGAAGAGCAGCAAGAGCTTTGGGGGCTTTCACCTTTGCTGTGGGAGAACTCGCCGGACGTTTGCAGTGTCGCAGCAGGGCTCTGCCCATCGGGCCAGTGAGACAGAGTGCTGGCAGGGTTCGGAGCTGGGCAAGCACGCAGCTGCAGTGTGTGTTTGGCTGTGAAAGTGGTGGTGAGGAAAGGTGGGGAGCAGCAGCTTTCTGTGCTGTCCCCTTTGCTGTGGGCAAAATGGCTGGACGTTTGCACTTTGCGAGCCAATCTGTGCCGAGAGTGAGAGTGAGCCTGAGACTGTGTATTCAGAGTGCGTGGAGGAAAAGCAAGTGCAGTTCACCAGCGTGTGTGTGTGTCTCGCTATGAAAGCGCTGGCAAAGGAAGGTGAGGAAGAGCGAGAGCTTTCCGTGGTGGTACCTTTGCTGTGGGAGAACGAGCTGGACGTTTGCAGTGTCGGAGCAGGGCTCTGGCCATCGTGAGAGTGAGAGAGAGTGTTGGCAGCGTTCGGAGTTAAGCAAGGACGGAGCGCCGCTGTGTGCGATCGGCAGAGCCCTGCTCCGACACGGCAAACGTCCAGCTCGTTCTCCCACACCAATAGCGCCAGCACTGAAAGTGCTTGCTGCTCCTCACCCTGCCTTGCCAGCGCTTTCGCAGCATAACACACACTGGCGAACTGCACTTGCCTTTCCTCCAGGCACTTCGAATACACATTCTCAAGCTCCCTCTCATTCTCGGCGGAGAGCAGCTCCCAAAGTGCAAACGACCAGCGATTTCTCCACACGATAGGTCTAAAGGCTTAGTGCTCTTGCTGTTCCTCCCCTTCCCTTACCAGCGCTTGCACAGCTAAACACACACTGCGGCTCTGCCCTTGCCTTGCCTCCCAGCACTCCCAATACACATTCTCAAGCTCACTCTCACTCTCGGCACAGACTAGCTCCCAAAGTGAAAACGTCGGGCAATTTCTCCCACCCCTTATTCTAAGGCCTTCGTTCTGTGAAAGCGCTGGCACGGGACGGTGAGGAGCAGCAAGTCCTTCCAGTGCGGGCACCTGTGGTGTGGGAGAAAGCGCTGGACGTTTGCATCGTCGCAGCAGGGCTCTGCCCATCGGGACAGTGAGACAGAGTGCTGGCAGGGTTCGGAGCTGGGCAAGCACGCAGCTGCAGTGTGTGTTTGGCTGTGAAAGCGGTGGTGAGGGAAGGTGGGGAGCAGCAGCTTTCTGTGCTGTCCCCTTTGCTGTGGGCAAAATGGCTGGACGTTTGCACTTTGCGAGCCAATCTGTGCCGAGAGTGAGAGTGAGCCTGAGACTGTGTATTCAGAGTGCGTGGAGGAAAAGCAAGTGCAGTTCACCAGCGTGTGTGTGTGTCTCGCTATGAAAGCGCTGGCAAAGGAAGGTGAGGAAGAGCGAGAGCTTTCCGTGGTGGTACCTTTGCTGTGGGAGAACGAGCTGGACGTTTGCAGTGTCGGAGCAGGGCTCTGGCCATCGTGAGAGTGAGAGAGAGTGTTGGCAGCGTTCGGAGTTAAGCAAGGACGGAGCGCCGCTGTGTGCGATCGGCAGAGCCCTGCTCCGACACGGCAAACGTCCAGCTCGTTCTCCCACACCAATAGCGCCAGCACTGAAAGTGCTTGCTGCTCCTCACCCTGCCTTGCCAGCGCTTTCGCAGCATAACACACACTGGTGAACTGCACTTGCCTTTCCTCCAGGCACTTCGAATACACATTCTCAAGCTCCCTCTCATTCTCGGCGGAGAGCAGCTCCCAAAGTGCAAACGACCAGCGATTTCTCCACACGATAGGTCTAAAGGCTTAGTGCTCTTGCTGTTCCTCCCCTTCCCTTACCAGCGCTTGCACAGCTAAGCACACACTGCGGCTCTGCCCTTGCCTTGCCTCCCAGCACTCCCAATACACATTCTCAAGCTCACTCTCACTCTCGGCACAGACTAGCTCCCAAAGTGAAAACGTCGGGCAATTTCTCCCACCCCTTATTCTAAGGCCTTCGTTCTGTGAAAGCGCTGGCACGGGACGGTGAGGAGCAGCAAGTCCTTCCAGTGCGGGCACCTGTGGTGTGGGAGAAAGCGCTGGACGTTTGCATCGTCGCAGCAGGGCTCTGCCCATCGGGCCAGTGAGACAGAGTGCTGGCAGGGTTCGGAGCTGGGCAAGCACGCAGCTGCAGCGTGTGTTTGGCTGTGAAAGCGGTGGTGAGGAAAGGTGGGGAGCAGCAGCTTTCTGTGCTGTCCCCTTTGCTGTGGGCAAAATGGCTGGACGTTTGCACTTTGCGAGCCAATCTGTGCCGAGAGTGAGAGTGAGCCTGAGACTGTGTATTCAGAGTGCGTGGAGGAAAAGCAAGTGCAGTTCACCAGCGTGTGTGTGTGTCTCGCTATGAAAGCGCTGGCAAAGGAAGGTGAGGAAGAGCGAGAGCTTTCCGTGGTGGTACCTTTGCTGTGGGAGAACGAGCTGGACGTTTGCAGTTTCGGAGCAGGGCTCTGGCCATCGTGAGAGTGAGAGAGAGTGTTGGCAGCGTTCGGAGTTAAGCAAGGACGGAGCGCCGCTGTGTGCGATCGGCAGAGCCCTGCTCCGACACGGCAAACGTCCAGCTCGTTCTCCCACACCAATAGCGCCAGCACTGAAAGTGCTTGCTGCTCCTCACCCTGCCTTGCCAGCGCTTTCGCAGCATAACACACACTGGTGAACTGCACTTGCCTTTCCTCCAGGCACTTCGAATACACATTCTCAAGCTCCCTCTCATTCTCGGCAGAGAGCAGCTCCCAAAGTGCAAACGACCAGCGATTTCTCCACACGATAGGTCTAAAGGCTTAGTGCTCTTGCTGTTCCTCCCCTTCCCTTACCAGCGCTTGCACAGCTAAGCACACACTGCGGCTCTGCCCTTGCCTTGCCTCCCAGCACTCCCAATACACATTCTCAAGCTCACTCTCACTCTCGGCACAGACTAGCTCCCAAAGTGAAAACGTCGGGCAATTTCTCCCACCCCTTATTCTAAGGCCTTCGTTCTGTGAAAGCGCTGGCACGGGACGGTGAGGAGCAGCAAGAGCTTCCAGTGCGGGCACCTGTGGTGTGGGAGAAAGCGCTGGACGTTTGCATCGTCGCAGCAGGGCTCTGCCGATCGGGACAGTGACACAGAGTGCTGGCAGTTCAGGGACCTGGGCAAGCTCGGAGCCCCAGTGTGTATTTGGCTGTAAGTGAAGTGGCAAGCGAAGCCGAAGAGCAGCAAGAGCTTTGGGGGCTTTCACCTTTGCTGTGGGAGAACTCGCCGGACGTTTGCAGTGTCGCAGCAGGGCTCTGCCCATCGGGCCAGTGAGACAGAGTGCTGGCAGGGTTCGGAGCTGGGCAAGCACGCAGCTGCAGCGTGTGTTTGGCTGTGAAAGCGGTGGTGAGGGAAGGTGGGGAGCAGCAGCTTTCTGTGCTGTCCCCTTTGCTGTGGGCAAAATGGCTGGACGTTTGCACTTTGCGAGCCAATCTGTGCCGAGAGTGAGAGTGAGCCTGAGACTGTGTATTCAGAGTGCGTGGAGGAAAAGCAAGTGCAGTTCACCAGCGTGTGTGTGTGTCTCGCTATGAAAGCGCTGGCAAAGGAAGGTGAGGAAGAGCGAGAGCTTTCCGTGGTGGTACCTTTGCTGTGGGAGAACGAGCTGGACGTTTGCAGTGTCAGAGCAGGGCTCTGGCCATCGTGAGAGTGAGAGAGCGTGTTGGCAGCGTTCGGAGTTAAGCAAGGACGGAGCGCCGCTGTGCGCGATCGGCAGAGCCCTGCTCCGACACGGCAAACGTCCAGCTCGTTCTCCCACACCAATAGCGCCAGCACTGAAAGTGCTTGCTGCTCCTCACCCTGCCTTGCCAGCGCTTTCGCAGCATAACACACACTGGTGAACTGCACTTGCCTTTCCTCCAGGCACTTCGAATACACATTCTCAAGCTCCCTCTCATTCTCGGCAGAGAGCAGCTCCCAAAGTGCAAACGACCAGCGATTTCTCCACACGATAGGTCTAAAGGCTTAGTGCTCTTGCTGTTCCTCCCCTTCCCTTACCAGCGCTTGCACAGCTAAGCACACACTGCGGCTCTGCCCTTGCCTTGCCTCCCAGCACTCCCAATACACATTCTCAAGCTCACTCTCACTCTCGGCACAGACTAGCTCCCAAAGTGAAAACGTCGGGCAATTTCTCCCACCCCTTATTCTAAGGCCTTCGTTCTGTGAAAGCGCTGGCACGGGACGGTGAGGAGCAGCAAGAGCTTCCAGTGCGGGCACCTGTGGTGTGGGAGAAAGCGCTGGACGTTTGCATCGTCGCAGCAGGGCTCTGCCCATCGGGACAGTGAGACAGAGTGCTGGCAGTTCTAGGAGCTGGGCAAGCTCGGAGCCCCAGTGTGTATTTGGCTGTAAATGAAGTGGCAAGCGAAGCCGAAGAGCAGCAAGAGCTTTGGGGGCTTTCACCTTTGCTGTGGGAGAACTCGCCGGACGTTTGCAGTGTCGCAGCAGGGCTCTGCCCATCGGGCCAGTGAGACAGAGTGCTGGCAGGGTTCGGAGCTGGGCAAGCACGCAGCTGCAGCGTGTGTTTGGCTGTGAAAGCGGTGGTGAGGGAAGGTGGGGAGCAGCAGCTTTCTGTGCTGTCCCCTTTGCTGTGGGCAAAATGGCTGGACGTTTGCACTTTGCGAGCCAATCTGTGCCGAGAGTGAGAGTGAGCCTGAGACTGTGTATTCAGAGTGCGTGGAGGAAAAGCAAGTGCAGTTCACCAGCGTGTGTGTGTGTCTCGCTATGAAAGCGCTGGCAAAGGAAGGTGAGGAAGAGCGAGAGCTTTCCGTGGTGGTACCTTTGCTGTGGGAGAACGAGCTGGACGTTTGCAGTGTCGGAGCAGGGCTCTGGCCATCCTGAGAGTGAGAGAGCGTGTTGGCAGCGTTCGGAGTTAAGCAAGGACGGAGCGCCGCTGTGCGCGATCGGCAGAGCCCTGCTCCGACACGGCAAACGTCCAGCTGGTTCTCCCACACCAATACCGCCAGCACTGAAAGTGCTTGCTGCTCCTCACCCTGCTTTGCCAGCGCTTTCGCAGCATAACACACAATGGTGAACTGCACTTGCCTTTCCTCCAGGCACTTCGAATACACATTCTCAAGCTCCCTCTCATTCTCGGCAGAGAGCAGCTCCCAAAGTGCAAACGACCAGCGATTTCTCCACACGATAGGTCTAAAGGCTTAGTGCTCTTGCTGTTCCTCCCCTTCCCTTACCAGCGCTTGCACAGCTAAGCACACACTGCGGATCTGCCCTTGCCTTGCCTCCCAGCACTCCCAATACACATTCTCAAGCTCACTCTCGCTCTCGGCACAGACTAGCTCCCAAAGTGAAAACGTCGGGCAATTTCTCCCACCCCTTATTCTAAGGCCTTCGTTCTGTGAAAGCGCTGGCACGGGACGGTGAGGAGCAGCAAGAGCTTCCAGTGCGGGCACCTGTGGTGTGGGAGAAAGCGCTGGACGTTTGCAGTGTCGCAGCAGGGCTCTGCCCATCGGGCCAGTGAGACAGAGTGCTGGCAGGGTTCGGAGCTGGGCAAGCACGCAGCTGCAGCGTGTGTTTGGCTGTGAAAGCGGTGGTGAGGGAAGGTGGGGAGCAGCAGCTTTCTGTGCTGTCCCCTTTGCTGTGGGCAAAATGGCTGGACGTTTGCACTTTGCGAGCCAATCTGTGCCGAGAGTGAGAGTGAGCCTGAGACTGTGTATTCAGCGTGCGTGGAGGAAAAGCAAGTGCAGTTCACCAGCGTGTGTGTGTGTCTCGCTATGAAAGCGCTGGCAAAGGAAGGTGAGGAAGAGCGAGAGCTTTCCGTGGTGGTACCTTTGCTGTGGGAGAACGAGCTGGACGTTTGCAGTGTCGGAGCAGGGCTCTGGCCATCGTGAGAGTGAGAGAGAGTGTTGGCAGTGTTCGGAGTTAAGCAAGGACGGAGCGCCGCTGTGTGCGATCTGCATAGCCCTGCTCCGACACGGCAAACGTCCAGCTCGTTCTCCCACACCAATAGCGCCAGCACTGAAAGTGCTTGCTGCTCCTCACCCTGCCTTGCCAGCGCTTTCGCAGCATAACACACACTGGTGAACTGCACTTGCCTTTCCTCCAGGCACTTCGAATACACATTCTCAAGCTCCCTCTCATTCTCGGCAGAGAGCAGCTCCCAAAGTGCAAACGACCAGCGATTTCTCCACACGATAGGTCTAAAGGCTTAGTGCTCTTGCTGTTCCTCCCCTTCCCTTACCAGCGCTTGCACAGCTAAGCACACACTGCGGATCTGCCCTTGCCTTGCCTCCCAGCACTCCCAATACACATTCTCAAGCTCACTCTCACTCTCGGCACAGACTAGCTCCCAAAGTGAAAACGTCGGGCAATTTCTCCAACCCCTTATTCTAAGGCCTTAGTTCTGTGAAAGCGCTGGCACGGGACGGTGAGGAGCAGCAAGAGCTTCCAGTGCGGGCACCTGTGGTGTGGGAGAAAGCGCTGGACGTTTGCATCGTCGCAGCAGGGCTCTGCCGATCGGGACAGTGAGACAGAGTGCTGGCAGTTCTAGGAGCTGGGAAAGCTCGGAGCCCCAGTGTGTATTTGGCTGTAAATGAAGTGGCAAGCGAAGCCGAAGAGCAGCAAGAGCTTTGGGGGCTTTCACCTTTGCTGTGGGAGAAGTCGCCGGACGTTTGCAGTGTCGCAGCAGGGCTCTGCCCATCGGGCCAGTGAGACAGAGTGCTGGCAGGGTTCGGAGCTGGGCAAGCACGCAGCTGCAGCGTGTGTTTGGCTGTGAAAGCGGTGGTGAGGGAAGGTGGGGAGCAGCAGCTTTCTGTGCTGTCCCCTTTGCTGTGGGCAAAATGGCTGGACGTTTGCACTTTGCGAGCCAATCTGTGCCGAGAGTGAGAGTGAGCCTGAGACTGTGTATTCAGAGTGCGTGGAGGAAAAGCAAGTGCAGTTCACCAGCGTGTGTGTGTGTCTCGCTATGAAAGCGCTGGCAAAGGAAGGTGAGGAAGAGCGAGAGCTTTCCGTGGTGGTACCTTTGCTGTGGGAGAACGAGCTGGACGTTTGCAGTGTCGGAGCAGGGCTCTGGCCATCGTGAGAGTGAGAGAGCGTGTTGGCAGCGTTCGGAGTTAAGCAAGGACGGAGCGCCGCTGTGCGCGATCTGCAGAGCCCTGCTCCGACACGGCAAACGTCCAGCTCGTTCTCCCACACCAATAGCGCCAGCACTGAAAGTGCTTGCTGCTCCTCACCCTGCCTTGCCAGCGCTTTCGCAGCATAACACACACTGGTGAACTGCACTTGCCTTTCCTCCAGGCACTTCGAATACACATTCTCAAGTTCCCTCTCATTCTCGGCAGAGAGCAGCTCCCAAAGTGCAAACGACCAGCGATTTCTCCACACGATAGGTCTAAAGGCTTAGTGCTCTTGCTGTTCCTCCCCTTCCCTTACCAGCGCTTGCACAGCTAAGCACACACTGCGGATCTGCCCTTGCCTTGCCTCCCAGCACTCCCAATACACATTCTCAAGCTCACTCTCGCTCTCGGCACAGACTAGCTCCCAAAGTGAAAACGTCGGGCAATTTCTCCCACCCCTTATTCTAAGGCCTTCGTTCTGTGAAAGCGCTGGCACGGGACGGTGAGGAGCAGCAAGAGCTTCCAGTGCGGGCACCTGTGGTGTGGGAGAAAGCGCTGGACGTTTGCAGTGTCGCAGCAGGGCTCTGCCCATCGGGCCAGTGAGACAGAGTGCTGGCAGGGTTCGGAGCTGGGCAAGCACGCAGCTGCAGCGTGTGTTTGGCTGTGAAAGCGGTGGTGAGGGAAGGTGGGGAGCAGCAGCTTTCTGTGCTGTCCCCTTTGCTGTGGGCAAAATGGCTGGACGTTTGCACTTTGCGAGCCAATCTGTGCCGAGAGTGAGAGTGAGCCTGAGACTGTGTATTCAGCGTGCGTGGAGGAAAAGCAAGTGCAGTTCACCAGCGTGTGTGTGTGTCTCGCTATGAAAGCGCTGGCAAAGGAAGGTGAGGAAGAGCGAGAGCTTTCCGTGGTGGTACCTTTGCTGTGGGAGAACGAGCTGGACGTTTGCAGTGTCGGAGCAGGGCTCTGGCCATCGTGAGAGTGAGAGAGAGTGTTGGCAGTGTTCGGAGTTAAGCAAGGACGGAGCGCCGCTGTGTGCGATCTGCATAGCCCTGCTCCGACACGGCAAACGTCCAGCTCGTTCTCCCACACCAATAGCGCCAGCACTGAAAGTGCTTGCTGCTCCTCACCCTGCCTTGCCAGCGCTTTCGCAGCATAACACACACTGGTGAACTGCACTTGCCTTTCCTCCAGGCACTTCGAATACACATTCTCAAGCTCCCTCTCATTCTCGGCAGAGAGCAGCTCCCAAAGTGCAAACGACCAGCGATTTCTCCACACGATAGGTCTAAAGGCTTAGTGCTCTTGCTGTTCCTCCCCTTCCCTTACCAGCGCTTGCACAGCTAAGCACACACTGCGGATCTGCCCTTGCCTTGCCTCCCAGCACTCCCAATACACATTCTCAAGCTCACTCTCACTCTCGGCACAGACTAGCTCCCAAAGTGAAAACGTCGGGCAATTTCTCCCACCCCTTATTCTAAGGCCTTAGTTCTGTGAAAGCGCTGGCACGGGACGGTGAGGAGCAGCAAGAGCTTCCAGTGCGGGCACCTGTGGTGTGGGAGAAAGCGCTGGACGTTTGCATCGTCGCAGCAGGGCTCTGCCGATCGGGACAGTGAGACAGAGTGCTGGCAGTTCTAGGAGCTGGGAAAGCTCGGAGCCCCAGTGTGTATTTGGCTGTAAATGAAGTGGCAAGCGAAGCCGAAGAGCAGCAAGAGCTTTGGGGGCTTTCACCTTTGCTGTGGGAGAAGTCGCCGGATGTTTGCAGTGTCGCAGCAGGGCTCTGCCCATCGGGCCAGTGAGACAGAGTGCTGGCAGGGTTCGGAGCTGGGCAAGCACGCAGCTGCAGCGTGTGTTTGGCTGTGAAAGCGGTGGTGAGGGAAGGTGGGGAGCAGCAGCTTTCTGTGCTGTCCCCTTTGCTGTGGGCAAAATGGCTGGACGTTTGCACTTTGCGAGCCAATCTGTGCCGAGAGTGAGAGTGAGCCTGAGACTGTGTATTCAGAGTGCGTGGAGGAAAAGCAAGTGCAGTTCACCAGCGTGTCTGTGTGTCTCGCTATGAAAGCGCTGGCAAAGGAAGGTGAGGAAGAGCGAGAGCTTTCCGTGGTGGTACCTTTGCTGTGGGAGAACGAGCTGGACGTTTGCCGTGTCGGAGCAGGGCTCTGGCCATCGTGAGAGTGAGAGAGCGTGTTGGCAGCGTTCGGAGTTAAGCAAGGACGGAGCGCCGCTGTGCGCGATCGGCAGAGCCCTGCTCCGACACGGCAAACGTCCAGCTCGTTCTCCCACACCAATAGCGCCAGCACTGAAAGTGCTTGCTGCTCCTCACCCTGCCTTGCCAGCGCTTTCGCAGCATAACACACACTGGTGAATTGCACTTGCCTTTCCTCCAGGCACTTCGAATACACATTCTCAAGCTCCCTCTCATTCTCGGCAGAGAGCAGCTCCCAAAGTGCAAACGACCAGCGATTTCTCCACACGATAGGTCTAAAGGCTTAGTGCTCTTGCTGTTCCTCCCCTTCCCTTACCAGCGCTTGCACAGCTAAACACACACTGCGGCTCTGCCCTTGCCTTGCCTCCCAGCACTCCCAATACACATTCTCAAGCTCACTCTCACTCTCGGCACAGACTAGCTCCCAAAGTGAAAACGTCGGGCAATTTCTCCCACCCCTTATTCTAAGGCCTTCGTTCTGTGAAAGCGCTGGCACGGGACGGTGAGGAGCAGCAAGAGCTTCCAGTGCGGGCACCTGTGGTGTGGGAGAAAGCGCTGGACGTTTGCAGTGTCGCAGCAGGGCTCTGCCCATCGGGCCAGTGAGACAGAGTGCTGGCAGGGTTCGGAGCTGGGCAAGCACGCAGCTGCAGCGTGTGTTTGGCTGTGAAAGCGGTGGTGAGGGAAGGTGGGGAGCAGCAGCTTTCTGTGCTGTCCCCTTTGCTGTGGGCAAAATGGCTGGACGTTTGCACTTTGCGAGCCAATCTGTGCCGAGAGTGAGAGTGAGCCTGAGACTGTGTATTCAGCGTGCGTGGAGGAAAAGCAAGTGCAGTTCACCAGCGTGTGTGTGTGTCTCGCTATGAAAGCGCTGGCAAAGGAAGGTGAGGAAGAGCGAGAGCTTTCCGTGGTGGTACCTTTGCTGTGGGAGAACGAGCTGGACGTTTGCAGTGTCGGAGCAGGGCTCTGGCCATCGTGAGAGTGAGAGAGAGTGTTGGCAGTGTTCGGAGTTAAGCAAGGACGGAGCGCCGCTGTGTGCGATCTGCATAGCCCTGCTCCGACACGGCAAACGTCCAGCTCGTTCTCCCACACCAATAGCGCCAGCACTGAAAGTGCTTGCTGCTCCTCACCCTGCCTTGCCAGCGCTTTCGCAGCATAACACACACTGGTGAACTGCACTTGCCTTTCCTCCAGGCACTTCGAATACACATTCTCAAGCTCCCTCTCATTCTCGGCAGAGAGCAGCTCCCAAAGTGCAAACGACCAGCGATTTCTCCACACGATAGGTCTAAAGGCTTAGTGCTCTTGCTGTTCCTCCCCTTCCCTTACCAGCGCTTGCACAGCTAAGCACACACTGCGGATCTGCCCTTGCCTTGCCTCCCAGCACTCCCAATACACATTCTCAAGCTCACTCTCACTCTCGGCACAGACTAGCTCCCAAAGTGAAAACGTCGGGCAATTTCTCCCACCCCTTATTCTAAGGCCTTAGTTCTGTGAAAGCGCTGGCACGGGACGGTGAGGAGCAGCAAGAGCTTCCAGTGCGGGCACCTGTGGTGTGGGAGAAAGCGCTGGACGTTTGCATCGTCGCAGCAGGGCTCTGCCCATCGGGCCAGTGAGACAGAGTGCTGGCAGTTCTAGGAGCTGGGAAAGCTCGGAGCCCCAGTGTGTATTTGGCTGTAAATGAAGTGGCAAGCGAAGCCGAAGAGCAGCAAGAGCTTTGGGGGCTTTCACCTTTGCTGTGGGAGAAGTCGCCGGATGTTTGCAGTGTCGCAGCAGGGCTCTGCCCATCGGGCCAGTGAGACAGAGTGCTGGCAGGGTTCGGAGCTGGGCAAGCACGCAGCTGCAGCGTGTGTTTGGCTGTGAAAGCGGTGGTGAGGGAAGGTGGGGAGCAGCAGCTTTCTGTGCTGTCCCCTTTGCTGTGGGCAAAATGGCTGGACGTTTGCACTTTGCGAGCCAATCTGTGCCGAGAGTGAGAGTGAGCCTGAGACTGTGTATTCAGAGTGCGTGGAGGAAAAGCAAGTGCAGTTCACCAGCGTGTCTGTGTGTCTCGCTATGAAAGCGCTGGCAAAGGAAGGTGAGGAAGAGCGAGAGCTTTCCGTGGTGGTACCTTTGCTGTGGGAGAACGAGCTGGACGTTTGCCGTGTCGGAGCAGGGCTCTGGCCATCGTGAGAGTGAGAGAGCGTGTTGGCAGCGTTCGGAGTTAAGCAAGGACGGAGCGCCGCTGTGCGCGATCGGCAGAGCCCTGCTCCGACACGGCAAACGTCCAGCTCGTTCTCCCACACCAATAGCGCCAGCACTGAAAGTGCTTGCTGCTCCTCACCCTGCCTTGCCAGCGCTTTCGCAGCATAACACACACTGGTGAACTGCACTTGCCTTTCCTCCAGGCACTTCGAATACACATTCTCAAGCTCCCTCTCATTCTCGGCAGAGAGCAGCTCCCAAAGTGCAAACGACCAGCGATTTCTCCACACGATAGGTCTAAAGGCTTAGTGCTCTTGCTGTTCCTCCCCTTCCCTTACCAGCGCTTGCACAGCTAAACACACACTGCGGCTCTGCCCTTGCCTTGCCTCCCAGCACTCCCAATACACATTCTCAAGCTCACTCTCACTCTCGGCACAGACTAGCTCCCAAAGTGAAAACGTCGGGCAATTTCTCCCACCCCTTATTCTAAGGCCTTCGTTCTGTGAAAGCGCTGGCACGGAACGGTGAGGAGCAGCAAGAGCTTCCAGTGCGGGCACCTGTGGTGTGGGAGAAAGCGCTGGACGTTTGCAGTGTCGCAGCAGGGCTCTGCCCATCGGGCCAGTGAGACAGAGTGCTGGCAGGGTTCGGAGCTGGGCAAGCACGCAGCTGCAGCGTGTGTTTGGCTGTGAAAGCGGTGGTGAGGGAAGGTGGGGAGCAGCAGCTTTCTGTGCTGTCCCCTTTGCTGTGGGCAAAATGGCTGGACGTTTGCACTTTGCGAGCCAATCTGTGCCGAGAGTGAGAGTGAGCCTGAGACTGTGTATTCAGCGTGCGTGGAGGAAAAGCAAGTGCAGTTCACCAGCGTGTGTGTGTGTCTCGCTATGAAAGCGCTGGCAAAGGAAGGTGAGGAAGAGCGAGAGCTTTCCGTGGTGGTACCTTTCCTGTGGGAGAACGAGCTGGACGTTTGCAGTGTCGGAGCAGGGCTCTGGCCATCGTGAGAGTGAGAGAGAGTGTTGGCAGCGTTCGGAGTTAAGCAAGGACGGAGCGCCACTGTGTGCGATCTGCAGAGCCCTGCTCCGACACGGCAAACGTCCAGCTCGTTCTCCCACACCAATAGCGCCAGCACTGAAAGTGCTTGCTGCTCCTCACCCTGCCTTGCCAGCGCTTTCGCAGCATAACACACACTGGTGAACTGCACTTGCCTTTCCTCCAGGCACTTCGAATACACATTCTCAAGCTCCCTCTCATTCTCGGCAGAGAGCAGCTCCCAAAGTGCAAACGACCAGCGATTTCTCCACACGATAGGTCTAAAGGCTTAGTGCTCTTGCTGTTCCTCCCCTTCCCTTACCAGCGCTTGCACAGCTAAGCACACACTGCGGATCTGCCCTTGCCTTGCCTCCCAGCACTCCCAATACACATTCTCAAGCTCACTCTCACTCTCGGCACAGACTAGCTCCCAAAGTGAAAACGTCGGGCAATTTCTCCCACCCCTTATTCTAAGGCCTTAGTTCTGTGAAAGCGCTGGCACGGGACGGTGAGGAGCAGCAAGAGCTTCCAGTGCGGGCACCTGTGGTGTGGGAGAAAGCGCTGGACGTTTGCATCGTCGCAGCAGGGCTCTGCCGATCGGGACAGTGAGACAGAGTGCTGGCAGTTCTAGGAGCTGGGAAAGCTCGGAGCCCCAGTGTGTATTTGGCTGTAAATGAAGTGGCAAGCGAAGCCGAAGAGCAGCAAGAGCTTTGGGGGCTTTCACCTTTGCTGTGGGAGAAGTCGCCGGATGTTTGCAGTGTCGCAGCAGGGCTCTGCCCATCGGGCCAGTGAGACAGAGTGCTGGCAGGGTTCGGAGCTGGGCAAGCACGCAGCTGCAGCGTGTGTTTGGCTGTGAAAGCGGTGGTGAGGGAAGGTGGGGAGCAGCAGCTTTCTGTGCTGTCCCCTTTGCTGTGGGCAAAATGGCTGGACGTTTGCACTTTGCGAGCCAATCTGTGCCGAGAGTGAGAGTGAGCCTGAGACTGTGTATTCAGAGTGCGTGGAGGAAAAGCAAGTGCAGTTCACCAGCGTGTGTGTGTGTCTCGCTATGAAAGCGCTGGCAAAGGAAGGTGAGGAAGAGCGAGAGCTTTCCGTGGTGGTACCTTTGCTGTGGGAGAACGAGCTGGACGTTTGCAGTGTCGGAGCAGGGCTCTGGCCATCGTGAGAGTGAGAGAGAGTGTTGGCAGCGTTCGGAGTTAAGCAAGGACGGAGCGCCGCTGTGTGCGATCGGCAGAGCCCTGCTCCGACACGGCAAACGTCCAGCTCGTTCTCCCACACCAATAGCGCCAGCACTGAAAGTGCTTGCTGCTCCTCACCCTGCCTTGCCAGCGCTTTCGCAGCATAACACACACTGGTGAACTGCACTTGCCTTTCCTCCAGGCACTTCGAATACACATTCTCAAGCTCCCTCTCATTCTCGGCAGAGAGCAGCTCCCAAAGTGCAAACGACCAGCGATTTCTCCACACGATAGGTCTAAAGGCTTAGTGCTCTTGCTGTTCCTCCCCTTCCCTTACCAGCGCTTGCACAGCTAAACACACACTGCGGCTCTGCCCTTGCCTTGCCTCCCAGCACTCCCAATACACATTCTCAAGCTCACTCTCACTCTCGGCACAGACTAGCTCCCAAAGTGAAAACGTCGGGCAATTTCTCCCACCCCTTATTCTAAGGCCTTCGTTCTGTGAAAGCGCTGGCACGGAACGGTGAGGAGCAGCAAGAGCTTCCAGTGCGGGCACCTGTGGTGTGGGAGAAAGCGCTGGACGTTTGCAGTGTCGCAGCAGGGCTCTGCCCATCGGGCCAGTGAGACAGAGTGCTGGCAGGGTTCGGAGCTGGGCAAGCACGCAGCTGCAGCGTGTGTTTGGCTGTGAAAGCGGTGGTGAGGGAAGGTGGGGAGCAGCAGCTTTCTGTGCTGTCCCCTTTGCTGTGGGCAAAATGGCTGGACGTTTGCACTTTGCGAGCCAATCTGTGCCGAGAGTGAGAGTGAGCCTGAGACTGTGTATTCAGAGTGCGTGGAGGAAAAGCAAGTGCAGTTCACCAGCGTGTGTGTGTGTCTCGCTATGAAAGCGCTGGCAAAGGAAGGTGAGGAAGAGCGAGAGCTTTCCGTGGTGGTACCTTTGCTGTGGGAGAACGAGCTGGACGTTTGCAGTGTCGGAGCAGGGCTCTGGCCATCCTGAGAGTGAGAGAGAGTGTTGGCAGCGTTCGGAGTTAAGCAAGGACGGAGCGCCACTGTGTGCGATCTGCAGAGCCCTGCTCCGACACGGCAAACGTCCAGCTCGTTCTCCCACACCAATAGCGCCAGCACTGAAAGTGCTTGCTGCTCCTCACCCTGCCTTGCCAGCGCTTTCGCAGCATAACACACACTGGTGAACTGCACTTGCCTTTCCTCCAGGCACTTCGAATACACATTCTCAAGCTCCCTCTCATTCTCGGCAGAGAGCAGCTCCCAAAGTGCAAACGCACAGCGATTTCTCCACACGATAGGTCTAAAGGCTTAGTGCTCTTGCTGTTCCTCCCCTTCCCTTACCAGCGCTTGCACAGCTAAGCACACACTGCGGATCTGCCCTTGCCTTGCCTCCCAGCACTCCCAATACACATTCTCAAGCTCACTCTCACTCTCGGCACAGACTAGCTCCCAAAGTGAAAACGTCGGGCAATTTCTCCCACCCCTTATTCTAAGGCCTTAGTTCTGTGAAAGCGCTGGCACGGGACGGTGAGGAGCAGCAAGAGCTTCCAGTGCGGGCACCTGTGGTGTGGGAGAAAGCGCTGGACGTTTGCAGTGTCGCAGCAGGGCTCTGCCCATCGGGCCAGTGAGACAGAGTGCTGGCAGGGTTCGGAGCTGGGCAAGCACGCAGCTGCAGCGTGTGTTTGGCTGTGAAAGCGGTGGTGAGGGAAGGTGGGGAGCAGCAGCTTTCTGTGCTGTCCCCTTTGCTGTGGGCAAAATGGCTGGACGTTTGCACTTTGCGAGCCAATCTGTGCCGAGAGTGAGAGTGAGCCTGAGACTGTGTATTCAGCGTGCATGGAGGAAAAGCAAGTGCAGTTCACCAGCGTGTGTGTGTGTCTCGCTATGAAAGCGCTGGCAAAGGAAGGTGAGGAAGAGCGAGAGCTTTCCGTGGTGGTACCTTTGCTGTGGGAGAACGAGCTGGACGTTTGCAGTGTCGGAGCAGGGCTCTGGCCATCCTGAGAGTGAGAGAGAGTGTTGGCAGCGTTCGGAGTTAAGCAAGGACGGAGCGCCGCTGTGTGCGATCTGCATAGCCCTGCTCCGACACGGCAAACGTCCAGCTCGTTCTCCCACACCAATAGCGCCAGCACTGAAAGTGCTTGCTGCTCCTCACCCTGCCTTGCCAGCGCTTTCGCAGCATAACACACACTGGTGAACTGCACTTGCCTTTCCTCCAGGCACTTCGAATACACATTCTCAAGCTCCCTCTCATTCTCGGCAGAGAGCAGCTCCCAAAGTGCAAACGACCAGCGATTTCTCCACACGATAGGTCTAAAGGCTTAGTGCTCTTGCTGTTCCTCCCCTTCCCTTACCAGCGCTTGCACAGCTAAGCACACACTGCGGCTCTGCCCTTGCCTTGCCTCCCAGCACTCCCAATACACATTCTCAAGCTCACTCTCACTCTCGGCACAGACTAGCTCCCAAAGTGAAAACGTCGGGCAATTTCTCCCACCCCTTATTCTAAGGCCTTAGTTCTGTGAAAGCGCTGGCACGGGACGGTGAGGAGCAGCAAGAGCTTCCAGTGCGGGCACCTGTGGTGTGGGAGAAAGCGCTGGACGTTTGCAGTGTCGCAGCAGGGCTCTGCCCATCGGGCCAGTGAGACAGAGTGCTGGCAGGGTTCGGAGCTGGGCAAGCACGCAGCTGCAGCGTGTGTTTGGCTGTGAAAGCGGTGGTGAGGGAAGGTGGGGAGCAGCAGCTTTCTGTGCTGTCCCCTTTGCTGTGGGCAAAATGGCTGGACGTTTGCACTTTGCGAGCCAATCTGTGCCGAGAGTGAGAGTGAGCCTGAGACTGTGTATTCAGCGTGCGTGGAGGAAAAGCAAGTGCAGTTCACCAGCGTGTGTGTGTGTCTCGCTATGAAAGCGCTGGCAAAGGAAGGTGAGGAAGAGCGAGAGCTTTCCGTGGTGGTACCTTTGCTGTGGGAGAACGAGCTGGACGTTTGCAGTGTCGGAGCAGGGCTCTGGCCATCCTGAGAGTGAGAGAGAGTGTTGGCAGCGTTCGGAGTTAAGCAAGGACGGAGCGCCGCTGTGTGCGATCTGCATAGCCCTGCTCCGACACGGCAAACGTCCAGCTCGTTCTCCCACACCAATAGCGCCAGCACTGAAAGTGCTTGCTGCTCCTCACCCTGCCTTGCCAGCGCTTTCGCAGCATAACACACACTGGTGAACTGCACTTGCCTTTCCTCCAGGCACTTCGAATACACATTCTCAAGCTCCCTCTCATTCTCGGCAGAGAGCAGCTCCCAAAGTGCAAACGCACAGCGATTTCTCCACACGATAGGTCTAAAGGCTTAGTGCTCTTGCTGTTCCTCCCCTTCCCTTACCAGCGCTTGCACAGCTAAGCACACACTGCGGATCTGCCCTTGCCTTGCCTCCCAGCACTCCCAATACACATTCTCAAGCTCACTCTCACTCTCGGCACAGACTAGCTCCCAAAGTGAAAACGTCGGGCAATTTCTCCCACCCCTTATTCTAAGGCCTTCGTTCTGTGAAAGCGCTGGCACGGGACGGTGAGGAGCAGCAAGAGCTTCCAGTGCGGGCACCTGTGGTGTGGGAGAAAGCGCTGGACGTTTGCAGTGTCGCAGCAGGACTCTGCCCATCGGGCCAGTGAGACAGAGTGCTGGCAGGGTTCGGAGCTGGGCAAGCACGCAGCTGCAGCGTGTGTTTGGCTGTGAAAGCGGTGGTGAGGGAAGGTGGGGAGCAGCAGCTTTCTGTGCTGTCCCCTTTGCTGTGGGCAAAATGGCTGGACGTTTGCACTTTGCGAGCCAATCTGTGCCGAGAGTGAGAGTGAGCCTGAGACTGTGTATTCAGCGTGCATGGAGGAAAAGCAAGTGCAGTTCACCAGCGTGTGTGTGTGTCTCGCTATGAAAGCGCTGGCAAAGGAAGGTGAGGAAGAGCGAGAGCTTTCCGTGGTGGTACCTTTGCTGTGGGAGAACGAGCTGGACGTTTGCAGTGTCGGAGCAGGGCTCTGGCCATCCTGAGAGTGAGAGAGAGTGTTGGCAGCGTTCGGAGTTAAGCAAGGACGGAGCGCCGCTGTGTGCGATCTGCATAGCCCTGCTCCGACACGGCAAACGTCCAGCTCGTTCTCCCACACCAATAGCGCCAGCACTGAAAGTGCTTGCTGCTCCTCACCCTGCCTTGCCAGCGCTTTCGCAGCATAACACACACTGGTGAACTGCACTTGCCTTTCCTCCAGGCACTTCGAATACACATTCTCAAGCTCCCTCTCATTCTCGGCAGAGAGCAGCTCCCAAAGTGCAAACGACCAGCGATTTCTCCACACGATAGGTCTAAAGGCTTAGTGCTCTTGCTGTTCCTCCCCTTCCCTTACCAGCGCTTGCACAGCTAAGCACACACTGCGGCTCTGCCCTTGCCTTGCCTCCCAGCACTCCCAATACACATTCTCAAGCTCACTCTCACTCTCGGCACAGACTAGCTCCCAAAGTGAAAACGTCGGGCAATTTCTCCCACCCCTTATTCTAAGGCCTTAGTTCTGTGAAAGCGCTGGCACGGGACGGTGAGGAGCAGCAAGAGCTTCCAGTGCGGGCACCTGTGGTGTGGGAGAAAGCGCTGGACGTTTGCATCGTCGCAGCAGGGCTCTGCCGATCGGGAGAGTGAGACAGAGTGCTGGCAGTTCTAGGAGCTGGGAAAGCTCGGAGCCCCAGTGTGTATTTGGCTGTAAATGAAGTGGCAAGCGAAGCCGAAGAGCAGCAAGAGCTTTGGGGGCTTTCACCTTTGCTGTGGGAGAAGTCGCCGGATGTTTGCAGTGTCGCAGCAGGGCTCTGCCCATCGGGCCAGTGAGACAGAGTGCTGGCAGGGTTCGGAGCTGGGCAAGCACGCAGCTGCAGCGTGTGTTTGGCTGTGAAAGCGGTGGTGAGGGAAGGTGGGGAGCAGCAGCTTTCTGTGCTGTCCCCTTTGCTGTGGGCAAAATGGCTGGACGTTTGCACTTTGCGAGCCAATCTGTGCCGAGAGTGAGAGTGAGCCTGAGACTGTGTATTCAGAGTGCGTGGAGGAAAAGCAAGTGCAGTTCACCAGCGTGTCTGTGTGTCTCGCTATGAAAGCGCTGGCAAAGGAAGGTGAGGAAGAGCGAGAGCTTTCCGTGGTGGTACCTTTGCTGTGGGAGAACGAGCTGGACGTTTGCCGTGTCGGAGCAGGGCTCTGGCCATCGTGAGAGTGAGAGAGCGTGTTGGCAGCGTTCGGAGTTAAGCAAGGACGGAGCGCCGCTGTGCGCGATCGGCAGAGCCCTGCTCCGACACGGCAAACGTCCAGCTCGTTCTCCCACACCAATAGCGCCAGCACTGAAAGTGCTTGCTGCTCCTCACCCTGCCTTGCCAGCGCTTTCGCAGCATAACACACACTGGTGAACTGCACTTGCCTTTCCTCCAGGCACTTCGAATACACATTCTCAAGCTCCCTCTCATTCTCGGCAGAGAGCAGCTCCCAAAGTGCAAACGACCAGCGATTTCTCCACACGATAGGTCTAAAGGCTTAGTGCTCTTGCTGTTCCTCCCCTTCCCTTACCAGCGCTTGCACAGCTAAACACACACTGCGGCTCTGCCCTTGCCTTGCCTCCCAGCACTCCCAATACACATTCTCAAGCTCACTCTCACTCTCGGCACAGACTAGCTCCCAAAGTGAAAACGTCGGGCAATTTCTCCCACCCCTTATTCTAAGGCCTTCGTTCTGTGAAAGCGCTGGCACGGAACGGTGAGGAGCAGCAAGAGCTTCCAGTGCGGGCACCTGTGGTGTGGGAGAAAGCGCTGGACGTTTGCAGTGTCGCAGCAGGGCTCTGCCCATCGGGCCAGTGAGACAGAGTGCTGGCAGGGTTCGGAGCTGGGCAAGCACGCAGCTGCAGCGTGTGTTTGGCTGTGAAAGCGGTGGTGAGGGAAGGTGGGGAGCAGCAGCTTTCTGTGCTGTCCCCTTTGCTGTGGGCAAAATGGCTGGACGTTTGCACTTTGCGAGCCAATCTGTGCCGAGAGTGAGAGTGAGCCTGAGACTGTGTATTCAGCGTGCGTGGAGGAAAAGCAAGTGCAGTTCACCAGCGTGTGTGTGTGTCTCGCTATGAAAGCGCTGGCAAAGGAAGGTGAGGAAGAGCGAGAGCTTTCCGTGGTGGTACCTTTCCTGTGGGAGAACGAGCTGGACGTTTGCAGTGTCGGAGCAGGGCTCTGGCCATCGTGAGAGTGAGAGAGAGTGTTGGCAGCGTTCGGAGTTAAGCAAGGACGGAGCGCCACTGTGTGCGATCTGCAGAGCCCTGCTCCGACACGGCAAACGTCCAGCTCGTTCTCCCACACCAATAGCGCCAGCACTGAAAGTGCTTGCTGCTCCTCACCCTGCCTTGCCAGCGCTTTCGCAGCATAACACACACTGGTGAACTGCACTTGCCTTTCCTCCAGGCACTTCGAATACACATTCTCAAGCTCCCTCTCATTCTCGGCAGAGAGCAGCTCCCAAAGTGCAAACGACCAGCGATTTCTCCACACGATAGGTCTAAAGGCTTAGTGCTCTTGCTGTTCCTCCCCTTCCCTTACCAGCGCTTGCACAGCTAAGCACACACTGCGGATCTGCCCTTGCCTTGCCTCCCAGCACTCCCAATACACATTCTCAAGCTCACTCTCACTCTCGGCACAGACTAGCTCCCAAAGTGAAAACGTCGGGCAATTTCTCCCACCCCTTATTCTAAGGCCTTAGTTCTGTGAAAGCGCTGGCACGGGACGGTGAGGAGCAGCAAGAGCTTCCAGTGCGGGCACCTGTGGTGTGGGAGAAAGCGCTGGACGTTTGCATCGTCGCAGCAGGGCTCTGCCGATCGGGACAGTGAGACAGAGTGCTGGCAGTTCTAGGAGCTGGGAAAGCTCGGAGCCCCAGTGTGTATTTGGCTGTAAATGAAGTGGCAAGCGAAGCCGAAGAGCAGCAAGAGCTTTGGGGGCTTTCACCTTTGCTGTGGGAGAAGTCGCCGGATGTTTGCAGTGTCGCAGCAGGGCTCTGCCCATCGGGCCAGTGAGACAGAGTGCTGGCAGGGTTCGGAGCTGGGCAAGCACGCAGCTGCAGCGTGTGTTTGGCTGTGAAAGCGGTGGTGAGGGAAGGTGGGGAGCAGCAGCTTTCTGTGCTGTCCCCTTTGCTGTGGGCAAAATGGCTGGACGTTTGCACTTTGCGAGCCAATCTGTGCCGAGAGTGAGAGTGAGCCTGAGACTGTGTATTCAGAGTGCGTGGAGGAAAAGCAAGTGCAGTTCACCAGCGTGTGTGTGTGTCTCGCTATGAAAGCGCTGGCAAAGGAAGGTGAGGAAGAGCGAGAGCTTTCCGTGGTGGTACCTTTGCTGTGGGAGAACGAGCTGGACGTTTGCAGTGTCGGAGCAGGGCTCTGGCCATCGTGAGAGTGAGAGAGAGTGTTGGCAGCGTTCGGAGTTAAGCAAGGACGGAGCGCCGCTGTGTGCGATCGGCAGAGCCCTGCTCCGACACGGCAAACGTCCAGCTCGTTCTCCCACACCAATAGCGCCAGCACTGAAAGTGCTTGCTGCTCCTCACCCTGCCTTGCCAGCGCTTTCGCAGCATAACACACACTGGTGAACTGCACTTGCCTTTCCTCCAGGCACTTCGAATACACATTCTCAAGCTCCCTCTCATTCTCGGCAGAGAGCAGCTCCCAAAGTGCAAACGACCAGCGATTTCTCCACACGATAGGTCTAAAGGCTTAGTGCTCTTGCTGTTCCTCCCCTTCCCTTACCAGCGCTTGCACAGCTAAACACACACTGCGGCTCTGCCCTTGCCTTGCCTCCCAGCACTCCCAATACACATTCTCAAGCTCACTCTCACTCTCGGCACAGACTAGCTCCCAAAGTGAAAACGTCGGGCAATTTCTCCCACCCCTTATTCTAAGGCCTTCGTTCTGTGAAAGCGCTGGCACGGAACGGTGAGGAGCAGCAAGAGCTTCCAGTGCGGGCACCTGTGGTGTGGGAGAAAGCGCTGGACGTTTGCAGTGTCGCAGCAGGGCTCTGCCCATCGGGCCAGTGAGACAGAGTGCTGGCAGGGTTCGGAGCTGGGCAAGCACGCAGCTGCAGCGTGTGTTTGGCTGTGAAAGCGGTGGTGAGGGAAGGTGGGGAGCAGCAGCTTTCTGTGCTGTCCCCTTTGCTGTGGGCAAAATGGCTGGACGTTTGCACTTTGCGAGCCAATCTGTGCCGAGAGTGAGAGTGAGCCTGAGACTGTGTATTCAGAGTGCGTGGAGGAAAAGCAAGTGCAGTTCACCAGCGTGTGTGTGTGTCTCGCTATGAAAGCGCTGGCAAAGGAAGGTGAGGAAGAGCGAGAGCTTTCCGTGGTGGTACCTTTGCTGTGGGAGAACGAGCTGGACGTTTGCAGTGTCGGAGCAGGGCTCTGGCCATCCTGAGAGTGAGAGAGAGTGTTGGCAGCGTTCGGAGTTAAGCAAGGACGGAGCGCCACTGTGTGCGATCTGCAGAGCCCTGCTCCGACACGGCAAACGTCCAGCTCGTTCTCCCACACCAATAGCGCCAGCACTGAAAGTGCTTGCTGCTCCTCACCCTGCCTTGCCAGCGCTTTCGCAGCATAACACACACTGGTGAACTGCACTTGCCTTTCCTCCAGGCACTTCGAATACACATTCTCAAGCTCCCTCTCATTCTCGGCAGAGAGCAGCTCCCAAAGTGCAAACGCACAGCGATTTCTCCACACGATAGGTCTAAAGGCTTAGTGCTCTTGCTGTTCCTCCCCTTCCCTTACCAGCGCTTGCACAGCTAAGCACACACTGCGGATCTGCCCTTGCCTTGCCTCCCAGCACTCCCAATACACATTCTCAAGCTCACTCTCACTCTCGGCACAGACTAGCTCCCAAAGTGAAAACGTCGGGCAATTTCTCCCACCCCTTATTCTAAGGCCTTCGTTCTGTGAAAGCGCTGGCACGGGACGGTGAGGAGCAGCAAGAGCTTCCAGTGCGGGCACCTGTGGTGTGGGAGAAAGCGCTGGACGTTTGCAGTGTCGCAGCAGGGCTCTGCCCATCGGGCCAGTGAGACAGAGTGCTGGCAGGGTTCGGAGCTGGGCAAGCACGCAGCTGCAGCGTGTGTTTGGCTGTGAAAGCGGTGGTGAGGGAAGGTGGGGAGCAGCAGCTTTCTGTGCTGTCCCCTTTGCTGTGGGCAAAATGGCTGGACGTTTGCACTTTGCGAGCCAATCTGTGCCGAGAGTGAGAGTGAGCCTGAGACTGTGTATTCAGCGTGCATGGAGGAAAAGCAAGTGCAGTTCACCAGCGTGTGTGTGTGTCTCGCTATGAAAGCGCTGGCAAAGGAAGGTGAGGAAGAGCGAGAGCTTTCCGTGGTGGTACCTTTGCTGTGGGAGAACGAGCTGGACGTTTGCAGTGTCGGAGCAGGGCTCTGGCCATCCTGAGAGTGAGAGAGAGTGTTGGCAGCGTTCGGAGTTAAGCAAGGACGGAGCGCCGCTGTGTGCGATCTGCATAGCCCTGCTCCGACACGGCAAACGTCCAGCTCGTTCTCCCACACCAATAGCGCCAGCACTGAAAGTGCTTGCTGCTCCTCACCCTGCCTTGCCAGCGCTTTCGCAGCATAACACACACTGGTGAACTGCACTTGCCTTTCCTCCAGGCACTTCGAATACACATTCTCAAGCTCCCTCTCATTCTCGGCAGAGAGCAGCTCCCAAAGTGCAAACGACCAGCGATTTCTCCACACGATAGGTCTAAAGGCTTAGTGCTCTTGCTGTTCCTCCCCTTCCCTTACCAGCGCTTGCACAGCTAAGCACACACTGCGGCTCTGCCCTTGCCTTGCCTCCCAGCACTCCCAATACACATTCTCAAGCTCACTCTCACTCTCGGCACAGACTAGCTCCCAAAGTGAAAACGTCGGGCAATTTCTCCCACCCCTTATTCTAAGGCCTTCGTTCTGTGAAAGCGCTGGCACGGGACGGTGAGGAGCAGCAAGAGCTTCCAGTGCGGGCACCTGTGGTGTGGGAGAAAGCGCTGGACGTTTGCAGTGTCGCAGCAGGACTCTGCCCATCGGGCCAGTGAGACAGAGTGCTGGCAGGGTTCGGAGCTGGGCAAGCACGCAGCTGCAGCGTGTGTTTGGCTGTGAAAGCGGTGGTGAGGGAAGGTGGGGAGCAGCAGCTTTCTGTGCTGTCCCCTTTGCTGTGGGCAAAATGGCTGGACGTTTGCACTTTGCGAGCCAATCTGTGCCGAGAGTGAGAGTGAGCCTGAGACTGTGTATTCAGCGTGCATGGAGGAAAAGCAAGTGCAGTTCACCAGCGTGTGTGTGTGTCTCGCTATGAAAGCGCTGGCAAAGGAAGGTGAGGAAGAGCGAGAGCTTTCCGTGGTGGTACCTTTGCTGTGGGAGAACGAGCTGGACGTTTGCAGTGTCGGAGCAGGGCTCTGGCCATCCTGAGAGTGAGAGAGAGTGTTGGCAGCGTTCGGAGTTAAGCAAGGACGGAGCGCCGCTGTGTGCGATCTGCATAGCCCTGCTCCGACACGGCAAACGTCCAGCTCGTTCTCCCACACCAATAGCGCCAGCACTGAAAGTGCTTGCTGCTCCTCACCCTGCCTTGCCAGCGCTTTCGCAGCATAACACACACTGGTGAACTGCACTTGCCTTTCCTCCAGGCACTTCGAATACACATTCTCAAGCTCCCTCTCATTCTCGGCAGAGAGCAGCTCCCAAAGTGCAAACGACCAGCGATTTCTCCACACGATAGGTCTAAAGGCTTAGTGCTCTTGCTGTTCCTCCCCTTCCCTTACCAGCGCTTGCACAGCTAAGCACACACTGCGGCTCTGCCCTTGCCTTGCCTCCCAGCACTCCCAATACACATTTTCAAGCTCACTCTCACTCTCGGCACAGACTAGCTCCCAAAGTGAAAACGTCGGGCAATTTCTCCCACCCCTTATTCTAAGGCCTTAGTTCTGTGAAAGCGCTGGCACGGGACGGTGAGGAGCAGCAAGAGCTTCCAGTGCGGGCACCTGTGGTGTGGGAGAAAGCGCTGGACGTTTGCAGTGTCGCAGCAGGGCTCTGCCCATCGGGCCAGTGAGACAGAGTGCTGGCAGGGTTCGGAGCTGGGCAAGCACGCAGCTGCAGCGTGTGTTTGGCTGTGAAAGCGGTGGTGAGGGAAGGTGGGGAGCAGCAGCTTTCTGTGCTGTCCCCTTTGCTGTGGGCAAAATGGCTGGACGTTTGCACTTTGCGAGCCAATCTGTGCCGAGAGTGAGAGTGAGCCTGAGACTGTGTATTCAGAGTGCGTGGAGGAAAAGCAAGTGCAGTTCACCAGCGTGTGTGTGTGTCTCGCTATGAAAGCGCTGGCAAAGGAAGGTGAGGAAGAGCGAGAGCTTTCCGTGGTGGTACCTTTGCTGTGGGAGAACGAGCTGGACGTTTGCAGTGTCGGAGCAGGGCTCTGGCCATCCTGAGAGTGAGAGAGAGTGTTGGCAGCGTTCGGAGTTAAGCAAGGACGGAGCGCCGCTGTGCGCGATCGGCAGAGCCCTGCTCCGACACGGCAAACGTCCAGCTCGTTCTCCCACACCAATAGCGCCAGCACTGAAAGTGCTTGCTGCTCCTCACCCTGCCTTGCCAGCGCTTTCGCAGCATAACACACACTGGTGAACTGCACTTGCCTTTCCTCCAGGCACTTCGAATACACATTCTCAAGCTCCCTCTCATTCTCGGCAGAGAGCAGCTCCCAAAGTGCAAACGACCAGCGATTTCTCCACACGATAGGTCTAAAGGCTTAGTGCTCTTGCTGTTCCTCCCCTTCCCTTACCAGCGCTTGCACAGCTAAGCACACACTGCGGATCTGCCCTTGCCTTGCCTCCCAGCACTCCCAATACACATTCTCAAGCTCACTCTCACTCTCGGCACAGACTAGCTCCCAAAGTGAAAACGTCGGGCAATTTCTCCCACCCCTTATTCTAAGGCCTTAGTTCTGTGAAAGCGCTGGCACGGGACGGTGAGGAGCAGCAAGAGCTTCCAGTGCGGGCACCTGTGGTGTGGGAGAAAGCGCTGGACGTTTGCATCGTCGCAGCAGGGCTCTGCCGATCGGGACAGTGAGACAGAGTGCTGGCAGTTCTAGGAGCTGGGCAAGCTCGGAGCCCCAGTGTGTATTTGGCTGTAAATGAAGTGGCAAGCGAAGCCGAAGAGCAGCAAGAGCTTTGGGGGCTTTCACCTTTGCTGTGGGAGAAGTCGCCGGACGTTTGCAGTGTCGCAGCAGGGCTCTGCACATCGGGCCAGTGAGACAGAGTGCTGGCAGGGTTCGGAGCTGGGCAAGCACGCAGCTGCAGCGTGTGTTTGGCTGTGAAAGCGGTGGTGAGGGAAGGTGGGGAGCAGCAGCTTTCTGTGCTGTCCCCTTTGCTGTGGGCAAAATGGCTGGACGTTTGCACTTTGCGAGCCAATCTGTGCCGAGAGTGAGAGTGAGCCTGAGACTGTGTATTCAGAGTGCGTGGAGGAAAAGCAAGTGCAGTTCACCAGCGTGTGTGTGTGTCTCGCTATGAAAGCGCTGGCAAAGGAAGGTGAGGAAGAGCGAGAGCTTTCCGTGGTGGTACCTTTGCTGTGGGAGAACGAGCTGGACGTTTGCAGTGTCGGAGCAGGGCTCTGGCCATCGTGAGAGTGAGAGAGCGTGTTGGCAGCGTTCGGAGTTAAGCAAGGACGGAGCGCCGCTGTGTGCGATCTGCATAGCCCTGCTCCGACACGGCAAACGTCCAGCTCGTTCTCCCACACCAATAGCGCCAGCACTGAAAGTGCTTGCTGCTCCTCACCCTGCCTTGCCAGCGCTTTCGCAGCATAACACACACTGGTGAACTGCACTTGCCTTTCCTCCAGGCACTTCGAATACACATTCTCAAGCTCCCTCTCATTCTCGGCAGAGAGCAGCTCCCAAAGTGCAAACGACCAGCGATTTCTCCACACGATAGGTCTAAAGGCTTAGTGCTCTTGCTGTTCCTCCCCTTCCCTTACCAGCGCTTGCACAGCTAAGCACACACTGCGGATCTGCCCTTGCCTTGCCTCCCAGCACTCCCAATACACATTCTCAAGCTCACTCTCACTCTCGGCACAGACTAGCTCCCAAAGTGAAAACGTCGGGCAATTTCTCCCACCCCTTATTCTAAGGCCTTCGTTCTGTGAAAGCGCTGGCACGGGACGGTGAGGAGCAGCAAGAGCTTCCAGTGCGGGCACCTGTGGTGTGGGAGAAAGCGCTGGACGTTTGCAGTGTCGCAGCAGGGCTCTGCCCATCGGGCCAGTGAGACAGAGTGCTGGCAGGGTTCGGAGCTGGGCAAGCACGCAGCTGCAGCGTGTGTTTGGCTGTGAAAGCGGTGGTGAGGGAAGGTGGGGAGCAGCAGCTTTCTGTGCTGTCCCCTTTGCTGTGGGCAAAATGGCTGGACGTTTGCACTTTGCGAGCCAATCTGTGCCGAGAGTGAGAGTGAGCCTGAGACTGTGTATTCAGAGTGCGTGGAGGAAAAGCAAGTGCAGTTCACCAGCGTGTGTGTGTGTCTCGCTATGAAAGCGCTGGCAAAGGAAGGTGAGGAAGAGCGAGAGCTTTCCGTGGTGGTACCTTTGCTGTGGGAGAACGAGCTGGACGTTTGCAGTGTCGGAGCAGGGCTCTGGCCATCCTGAGAGTGAGAGAGAGTGTTGGCAGCGTTCGGAGTTAAGCAAGGACGGAGCGCCGCTGTGTGCGATCGGCAGAGCCCTGCTCCGACACGGCAAACGTCCAGCTCGTTCTCCCACACCAATAGCGCCAGCACTGAAAGTGCTTGCTGCTCCTCACCCTGCCTTGCCAGCGCTTTCGCAGCATAACACACACTGGTGAACTGCACTTGCCTTTCCTCCAGGCACTTCGAATACACATTCTCAAGCTCCCTCTCATTCTCGGCAGAGAGCAGCTCCCAAAGTGCAAACGACCAGCGATTTCTCCACACGATAGGTCTAAAGGCTTAGTGCTCTTGCTGTTCCTCCCCTTCCCTTACCAGCGCTTTCACAGGTAAACACACACTGCGGCTCTGCCCTTGCCTTGCCTCCCAGCACTCCCAATACACATTCTCAAGCTCACTCTCACTCTCGGCACAGACTAGCTCCCAAAGTGAAAACGTCGGGCAATTTCTCCCACCCCTTATTCTAAGGCCTTCGTTCTGTGAAAGCGCTGGCACGGGACGGTGAGGAGCAGCAAGAGCTTCCAGTGCGGGCACCTGTGGTGTGGGAGAAAGCGCTGGACGTTTGCAGTGTCGCAGCAGGGCTCTGCCCATCGGGCCAGTGAGACAGAGTGCTGGCAGGGTTCGGAGCTGGGCAAGCACGCAGCTGCAGCGTGTGTTTGGCTGTGAAAGCGGTGGTGAGGGAAGGTGGGGAGCAGCAGCTTTCTGTGCTGTCCCCTTTGCTGTGGGCAAAATGGCTGGACGTTTGCACTTTGCGAGCCAATCTGTGCCGAGAGTGAGAGTGAGCCTGAGACTGTGTATTCAGAGTGCGTGGAGGAAAAGCAAGTGCAGTTCACCAGCGTGTCTGTGTGTCTCGCTATGAAAGCGCTGGCAAAGGAAGGTGAGGAAGAGCGAGAGCTTTCCGTGGTGGTACCTTTGCTGTGGGAGAACGAGCTGGACGTTTGCAGTGTCGGAGCAGGGCTCTGGCCATCCTGAGAGTGAGAGAGCGTGTTGGCAGCGTTCGGAGTTAAGCAAGGACGGAGCGCCGCTGTGCGCGATCGGCAGAGCCCTGCTCCGACACGGCAAACGTCCAGCTCGTTCTCCCACACCAATAGCGCCAGCACTGAAAGTGCTTGCTGCTCCTCACCCTGCCTTGCCAGCGCTTTCGCAGCATAACACACACTGGTGAACTGCACTTGCCTTTCCTCCAGGCACTTCGAATACACATTCTCAAGCTCCCTCTCATTCTCGGCAGAGAGCAGCTCCCAAAATGCAAACGACCAGCGATTTCTCCACACGATAGGTCTAAAGGCTTAGTGCTCTTGCTGTTCCTCCCCTTCCCTTACCAGCGCTTGCACAGCTATAACACACACTGCGGATCTGCCCTTGCCTTGCCTCCCAGCACTCCCAATACACATTCTCAAGCTCACTCTCACTCTCGGCACAGACTAGCTCCCAAAGTGAAAACGTCGGGCAATTTCTCCCACCCCTTATTCTAAGGCCTTCGTTCTGTGAAAGCGCTGGCACGGGACGGTGAGGAGCAGCAAGAGCTTCCAGTGCGGGCACCTGTGGTGTGGGAGAAAGCGCTGGACGTTTGCAGTGTCGCAGCAGGGCTCTGCCCATCGGGCCAGTGAGACAGAGTGCTGGCAGGGTTCGGAGCTGGGCAAGCACGCAGCTGCAGCGTGTGTTTGGCTGTGAAAGCGGTGGTGAGGGAAGGTGGGGAGCAGCAGCTTTCTGTGCTGTCCCCTTTGCTGTGGGCAAAATGGCTGGACGTTTGCACTTTGCGAGCCAATCTGTGCCGAGAGTGAGAGTGAGCCTGAGACTGTGTATTCAGAGTGCGTGGAGGAAAAGCAAGTGCAGTTCACCAGCGTGTGTGTGTCTCGCTATGAAAGCGCTGGCAAAGGAAGGTGAGGAAGAGCGAGAGCTTTCCGTGGTGGTACCTTTGCTGTGGGAGAACGAGCTGGACGTTTGCAGTGTCGGAGCAGGGCTCTGGCCATCGTGAGAGTGAGAGAGCGTGTTGGCAGCGTTCGGAGTTAAGCAAGGACGGAGCGCCGCTGTGCGCGATCGGCAGAGCCCTGCTCCGACACGGCAAACGTCCAGCTCGTTCTCCCACACCAATAGCGCCAGCACTGAAAGTGCTTGCTGCTCCTCACCCTGCCTTGCCAGCGCTTTCGCAGCATAACACACACTGGTGAACTGCACTTGCCTTTCCTCCAGGCACTTCGAATACACATTCTCAAGCTCCCTCTCATTCTCGGCAGAGAGCAGCTCCCAAAGTGCAAACGACCAGCGATTTCTCCACACGATAGGTCTAAAGGCTTAGTGCTCTTGCTGTTCCTCCCCTTCCCTTACCAGCGCTTTCACAGGTAAACACACACTGCGGATCTGCCCTTGCCTTGCCTCCCAGCACTCCCAATACACATTCTCAAGCTCACTCTCACTCTCGGCACAGACTAGCTCCCAAAGTGAAAACGTCGGGCAATTTCTCCCACCCCTTATTCTAAGGCCTTAGTTCTGTGAAAGCGCTGGCACGGGACGGTGAGGAGCAGCAAGAGCTTCCAGTGCGGGCACCTGTGGTGTGGGAGAAAGCGCTGGACGTTTGCAGTGTCGCAGCAGGGCTCTGCCCATCGGGACAGTGACACAGAGTGCTGGCAGGGTTCGGAGCTGGGCAAGCACGCAGCTGCAGCGTGTGTTTGGCTGTGAAAGCGGTGGTGAGGGAAGGTGGGGAGCAGCAGCTTTCTGTGCTGTCCCCTTTGCTGTGGGCAAAATGGCTGGACGTTTGCACTTTGCGAGCCAATCTGTGCCGAGAGTGAGAGTGAGCCTGAGACTGTGTATTCAGAGTGCGTGGAGGAAAAGCAAGTGCAGTTCACCAGCGTGTGTGTGTGTCTCGCTATGAAAGCGCTGGCAAAGGAAGGTGAGGAAGAGCGAGAGCTTTCCGTGGTGGTACCTTTGCTGTGGGAGAACGAGCTGGACGTTTGCAGTGTCGGAGCAGGGCTCTGGCCATCGTGAGAGTGAGAGAGAGTGTTGGCAGCGTTCGGAGTTAAGCAAGGACGGAGCGCCGCTGTGCGCGATCGGCAGAGCCCTGCTCCGACACGGCAAACGTCCAGCTCGTTCTCCCACACCAATAGCGCCAGCACTGAAAGTGCTTGCTGCTCCTCACCCTGCCTTGCCAGCGCTTTCGCAGCATAACACACACTGGTGAACTGCACTTGCCTTTCCTCCAGGCACTTCGAATACACATTCTCAAGCTCCCTCTCATTCTCGGCAGAGAGCAGCTCCCAAAGTGCAAACGACCAGCGATTTCTCCACACGATAGGTCTAAAGGCTTAGTGCTCTTGCTGTTCCTCCCCTTCCCTTACCAGCGCTTGCACAGCTAAGCACACACTGCGGATCTGCCCTTGCCTTGCCTCCCAGCACTCCCAATACACATTCTCAAGCTCACTCTCACTCTCGGCACAGACTAGCTCCCAAAGTGAAAACGTCGGGCAATTTCTCCCACCCCTTATTCTAAGGCCTTAGTTCTGTGAAAGCGCTGGCACGGGACGGTGAGGAGCAGCAAGAGCTTCCAGTGCGGGCACCTGTGGTGTGGGAGAAAGCGCTGGACGTTTGCATCGTCGCAGCAGGGCTCTGCCGATCGGGACAGTGAGACAGAGTGCTGGCAGTTCTAGGAGCTGGGCAAGCTGGGAGCCCCAGTGTGTATTTGGCTGTAAATGAAGTGGCAAGCGAAGCCGAAGAGCAGCAAGAGCTTTGGGGGCTTTCACCTTTGCTGTGGGAGAACTCGCCGGACGTTTGCAGTGTCGCAGCAGGGCTCTGCCCATCGGGCCAGTGAGACAGAGTGCTGGCAGGGTTCGGAGCTGGGCAAGCACGCAGCTGCAGCGTGTGTTTGGCTGTGAAAGCGGTGGTGAGGGAAGGTGGGGAGCAGCAGCTTTCTGTGCTGTCCCCTTTGCTGTGGGCAAAATGGCTGGACGTTTGCACTTTGCGAGCCAATCTGTGCCGAGAGTGAGAGTGAGCCTGAGACTGTGTATTCAGAGTGCGTGGAGGAAAAGCAAGTGCAGTTCACCAGCGTGTGTGTGTGTCTCGCTATGAAAGCGCTGGCAAAGGAAGGTGAGGAAGAGCGAGAGCTTTCCGTGGTGGTACCTTTGCTGTGGGAGAACGAGCTGGACGTTTGCAGTGTCGGAGCAGGGCTCTGGCCATCCTGAGAGTGAGAGAGAGTGTTGGCAGCGTTCGGAGTTAAGCAAGGACGGAGCGCCGCTGTGTGCGATCGGCAGAGCCCTGCTCCGACACGGCAAACGTCCAGCTCGTTCTCCCACACCAATAGCGCCAGCACTGAAAGTGCTTGCTGCTCCTCACCCTGCCTTGCCAGCGCTTTCGCAGCATAACACACACTGGTGAACTGCACTTGCCTTTCCTCCAGGCACTTCGAATACACATTCTCAACCTCCCTCTCATTCTCGGCAGAGAGCAGCTCCCAAAATGCAAACGACCAGCGATTTCTCCACACGATAGGTCTAAAGGCTTAGTGCTCTTGCTGTTCCTCCCCTTCCCTTACCAGCGCTTGCACAGCTATAACACACACTGCGGATCTGCCCTTGCCTTGCCTCCCAGCACTCCCAATACACATTCTCAAGCTCACTCTCACTCTCGGCACAGACTAGCTCCCAAAGTGAAAACGTCGGGCAATTTCTCCCACCCCTTATTCTAAGGCCTTCGTTCTGTGAAAGCGCTGGCACGGGACGGTGAGGAGCAGCAAGAGCTTCCAGTGCGGGCACCTGTGGTGTGGGAGAAAGCGCTGGACGTTTGCAGTGTCGCAGCAGGGCTCTGCCCATCGGGCCAGTGAGACAGAGTGCTGGCAGGGTTCGGAGCTGGGCAAGCACGCAGCTGCAGCGTGTGTTTGGCTGTGAAAGCGGTGGTGAGGGAAGGTGGGGAGCAGCAGCTTTCTGTGCTGTCCCCTTTGCTGTGGGCAAAATGGCTGGACGTTTGCACTTTGCGAGCCAATCTGTGCCGAGAGTGAGAGTGAGCCTGAGACTGTGTATTCAGAGTGCATGGAGGAAAAGCAAGTGCAGTTCACCAGCGTGTGTGTGTGTCTCGCTATGAAAGCGCTGGCAAAGGAAGGTGAGGAAGAGCGAGAGCTTTCCGTGGTGGTACCTTTGCTGTGGGAGAACGAGCTGGACGTTTGCAGTGTCGGAGCAGGGCTCTGGCCATCGTGAGAGTGAGAGAGCGTGTTGGCAGCGTTCGGAGTTAAGCAAGGACGGAGCGCCGCTGTGCGCGATGGGCAGAGCCCTGCTCCGACACGGCAAACATCCAGCTCGTTCTCCCACACCAATAGCGCCAGCACTGAAAGTGCTTGCTGCTCCTCACCCTGCCTTGCCAGCGCTTTCGCAGCATAACACACACTGGTGAACTGCACTTGCCTTTCCTCCAGGCACTTCGAATACACATTCTCAAGCTCCCTCTCATTCTCGGCAGAGAGCAGCTCCCAAAGTGCAAACGACCAGCGATTTCTCCACACGATAGGTCTAAAGGCTTAGTGCTCTTGCTGTTCCTCCCCTTCCCTTACCAGCGCTTGCACAGCTAAGCACACACTGCGGATCTGCCCTTGCCTTGCCTCCCAGCACTCCCAATACACATTCTCAAGCTCACTCTCGCTCTCGGCACAGACTAGCTCCCAAAGTGAAAACGTTGGGCAATTTCTCCCACCCCTTATTCTAAGGCCTTAGTTCTGTGAAAGCGCTGGCACGGGACGGTGAGGAGCAGCAAGAGCTTCCAGTGCGGGCTCCTGTGGTGTGGGAGAAAGCGCTGGACGTTTGCATCGTCGCAGCAGGGCTCTGCCGATCGGGACAGTGAGACAGAGTGCTGGCAGTTCTAGGAGCTGGGCAAGCTGGGAGCCCCAGTGTGTATTTGGCTGTAAATGAAGTGGCAAGCGAAGCCGAAGAGCAGCAAGAGCTTTGGGGGCTTTCGCCTTTGCTGTGGGAGAACTCGCCGGACGTTTGCAGTGTCGCAGCAGGGCTCTGCCCATCGGGCCAGTGAGACAGAGTGCTGGCAGGGTTCGGAGCTGGGCAAGCACGCAGCTGCAGCGTGTGTTTGGCTGTGAAAGCGGTGGTGAGGGAAGGTGGGGAGCAGCAGCTTTCTGTGCTGTCCCCTTTGCTGTGGGCAAAATGGCTGGACGTTTGCACTTTGCGAGCCAATCTGTGCCGAGAGTAAGAGTGAGCCTGAGACTGTGTATTCAGAGTGCGTGGAGGAAAAGCAAGTGCAGTTCACCAGCGTGTGTGTGTGTCTCGCTATGAAAGCGCTGGCAAAGGAAGGTGAGGAAGAGCGAGAGCTTTCCGTGGTGGTACCTTTGCTGTGGGAGAACGAGCTGGACGTTTGCAGTGTCGGAGCAGGGCTCTGGCGATCGTGAGAGTGAGCGAGAGTGTTGGCAGCGTTCGGAGTTAAGCAAGGACGGAGCGCCGCTGTGCGCGATCGGCAGAGCCCTGCTCCGACGCGGCAAACGTCCAGCTCGTTCTCCCACACCAATAGCGCCAGCACTGAAAGTGCTTGCTGCTCCTCACCCTGCCTTGCCAGCGCTTTCGCAGCATAACACACAACGGTGAACTGCACTTGCCTTTCCTCCAGGCACTTCGAATACACATTCTCAAGCTCCCTCTCATTCTCGGCAGAGAGCAGCTCCCAAAGTGCAAACGACCAGCGATTTCTCCACACGATAGGTCTAAAGGCTTAGTGCTCTTGCTGTTCCTCCCCTTCCCTTACCAGCGCTTGCACAGCTAAACACACACTGCGGATCTGCCCTTGCCTTGCCTCCCAGCACTCCCAATACACATTCTCAAGCTCACTCTCGCTCTCGGCACAGACTAGCTCCCAAAGTGAAAACGTCGGGCAATTTCTCCCACCCCTTATTCTAAGGCCTTAGTTCTGTGAAAGCGCTGGCACGGGACGGTGAGGAGCAGCAAGAGCTTCCAGTGCGGGCTCCTGTGGTGTGGGAGAAAGCGCTGGACGTTTGCATCGTCGCAGCAGGGCTCTGCCGATCGGGACAGTGAGACAGAGTGCTGGCAGTTCTAGGAGCTGGGCAAGCTGGGAGCCCCAGTGTGTATTTGGCTGTAAATGAAGTGGCAAGCGAAGCCGAAGAGCAGCAAGAGCTTTGGGGGCTTTCGCCTTTGCTGTGGGAGAACTCGCCGGACGTTTGCAGTGTCGCAGCAGGGCTCTGCCCATCGGGCCAGTGAGACAGAGTGCTGGCAGGGTTCGGAGCTGGGCAAGCACACAGCTGCAGCGTGTGTTTGGCTGTGAAAGCGGTGGTGAGGGAAGGTGGGGAGCAGCAGCTTTCTGTGCTGTCCCCTTTGCTGTGGGCAAAATGGCTGGACGTTTGCACTTTGCGAGCCAATCTGTGCCGAGAGTGAGAGTGAGCCTGAGACTGTGTATTCAGAGTGCGTGGAGGAAAAGCAAGTGCAGTTCACCAGCGTGTGTGTGTGTCTCGCTATGAAAGCGCTGGCAAAGGAAGGTGAGGAAGAGCGAGAGCTTTCCGTGGTGGTACCTTTGCTGTGGGAGAACGAGCTGGACGTTTGCAGTGTCGGAGCAGGGCTCTGGCCATCGTGAGAGTGAGAGAGCGTGTTGGCAGCGTTCGGAGTTAAGCAAGGACGGAGCGCCGCTGTGTGCGATCTGCATAGCCCTGCTCCGACACGGCAAACGTCCAGCTCGTTCTCCCACACCAATAGCGCCAGCACTGAAAGTGCTTGCTGCTCCTCACCCTGCCTTGCCAGCGCTTTCGCAGCATAACACACACTGGTGAACTGCACTTGCCTTTCCTCCAGGCACTTCGAATACACATTCTCAAGCTCCCTCTCATTCTCGGCAGAGAGCAGCTCCCAAAGTGCAAACGACCAGCGATTTCTCCACACGATAGGTCTAAAGGCTTAGTGCTCTTGCTGTTCCTCCCCTTCCCTTACCAGCGCTTGCACAGCTAAGCACACACTGCGGATCTGCCCTTGCCTTGCCTCCCAGCACTCCCAATACACATTCTCAAGCTCACTCTCACTCTCGGCACAGACTAGCTCCCAAAGTGAAAACGTCGGGCAATTTCTCCCACCCCTTATTCTAAGGCCTTCGTTCTGTGAAAGCGCTGGCACGGGACGGTGAGGAGCAGCAAGACCTTCAAGTGCGGGCACCTGTGGTGTGGGAGAAAGCGCTGGACGTTTGCAGTGTCGCAGCAGGGCTCTGCCCATCGGGACAGTGACACAGAGTGCTGGCAGGGTTCGGAGCTGGGCAAGCACGCAGCTGCAGCGTGTGTTTGGCTGTGAAAGCGGTGGTGAGGGAAGGTGGGGAGCAGCAGCTTTCTGTGCTGTCCCCTTTGCTGTGGGCAAAATGGCTGGACGTTTGCACTTTGCGAGCCAATCTGTGCCGAGAGTGAGAGTGAGCCTGAGACTGTGTATTCAGAGTGCGTGGAGGAAAAGCAAGTGCAGTTCACCAGCGTGTGTGTGTGTCTCGCTATGAAAGCGCTGGCAAAGGAAGGTGAGGAAGAGCGAGAGCTTTCCGTGGTGGTACCTTTGCTGTGGGAGAACGAGCTGGACGTTTGCAGTGTCGGAGCAGGGCTCTGGCCATCGTGAGAGTGAGAGAGAGTGTTGGCAGCGTTCGGAGTTAAGCAAGGACGGAGCGCCGCTGTGCGCGATCGGCAGAGCCCTGCTCCGACACGGCAAACGTCCAGCTCGTTCTCCCACACCAATAGCGCCAGCACTGAAAGTGCTTGCTGCTCCTCACCCTGCCTTGCCAGCGCTTTCGCAGCATAACACACACTGGTGAACTGCACTTGCCTTTCCTCCAGGCACTTCGAATACACATTCTCAAGCTCCCTCTCATTCTCGGCAGAGAGCAGCTCCCAAAATGCAAACGACCAGCGATTTCTCCACACGATAGGTCTAAAGGCTTAGTGCTCTTGCTGTTCCTCCCCTTCCCTTACCAGCGCTTGCACAGCTATAACACACACTGCGGATCTGCCCTTGCCTTGCCTCCCAGCACTCCCAATACACATTCTCAAGCTCACTCTCACTCTCGGCACAGACTAGCTCCCAAAGTGAAAACGTCGGGCAATTTCTCCCACCCCTTATTCTAAGGCCTTCGTTCTGTGAAAGCGCTGGCACGGGACGGTGAGGAGCAGCAAGAGCTTCCAGTGCGGGCACCTGTGGTGTGGGAGAAAGCGCTGGACGTTTGCAGTGTCGCAGCAGGGCTCTGCCCATCGGGCCAGTGAGACAGAGTGCTGGCAGGGTTCGGAGCTGGGCAAGCACGCAGCTGCAGCGTGTGTTTGGCTGTGAAAGCGGTGGTGAGGGAAGGTGGGGAGCAGCAGCTTTCTGTGCTGTCCCCTTTGCTGTGGGCAAAATGGCTGGACGTTTGCACTTTGCGAGCCAATCTGTGCCGAGAGTGAGAGTGAGCCTGAGACTGTGTATTCAGAGTGCATGGAGGAAAAGCAAGTGCAGTTCACCAGCGTGTGTGTGTGTCTCGCTATGAAAGCGCTGGCAAAGGAAGGTGAGGAAGAGCGAGAGCTTTCCGTGGTGGTACCTTTGCTGTGGGAGAACGAGCTGGACGTTTGCAGTGTCGGAGCAGGGCTCTGGCCATCGTGAGAGTGAGAGAGCGTGTTGGCAGCGTTCGGAGTTAAGCAAGGACGGAGCGCCGCTGTGCGCGATCGGCAGAGCCCTGCTCCGACACGGCAAACATCCAGCTCGTTCTCCCACACCAATAGCGCCAGCACTGAAAGTGCTTGCTGCTCCTCACCCTGCCTTGCCAGCGCTTTCGCAGCATAACACACACTGGTGAACTGCACTTGCCTTTCCTCCAGGCACTTCGAATACACATTCTCAAGCTCCCTCTCATTCTCGGCAGAGAGCAGCTCCCAAAGTGCAAACGACCAGCGATTTCTCCACACGATAGGTCTAAAGGCTTAGTGCTCTTGCTGTTCCTCCCCTTCCCTTACCAGCGCTTGCACAGCTAAGCACACACTGCGGATCTGCCCTTGCCTTGCCTCCCAGCACTCCCAATACACATTCTCAAGCTCACTCTCGCTCTCGGCACAGACTAGCTCCCAAAGTGAAAACGTTGGGCAATTTCTCCCACCCCTTATTCTAAGGCCTTAGTTCTGTGAAAGCGCTGGCACGGGACGGTGAGGAGCAGCAAGAGCTTCCAGTGCGGGCTCCTGTGGTGTGGGAGAAAGCGCTGGACGTTTGCATCGTCGCAGCAGGGCTCTGCCGATCGGGACAGTGAGACAGAGTGCTGGCAGTTCTAGGAGCTGGGCAAGCTGGGAGCCCCAGTGTGTATTTGGCTGTAAATGAAGTGGCAAGCGAAGCCGAAGAGCAGCAAGAGCTTTGGGGGCTTTCGCCTTTGCTGTGGGAGAACTCGCCGGACGTTTGCAGTGTCGCAGCAGGGCTCTGCCCATCGGGCCAGTGAGACAGAGTGCTGGCAGGGTTCGGAGCTGGGCAAGCACGCAGCTGCAGCGTGTGTTTGGCTGTGAAAGCGGTGGTGAGGGAAGGTGGGGAGCAGCAGCTTTCTGTGCTGTCCCCTTTGCTGTGGGCAAAATGGCTGGACGTTTGCACTTTGCGAGCCAATCTGTGCCGAGAGTGAGAGTGAGCCTGAGACTGTGTATTCAGAGTGCGTGGAGGAAAAGCAAGTGCAGTTCACCAGCGTGTGTGTGTGTCTCGCTATGAAAGCGCTGGCAAAGGAAGGTGAGGAAGAGCGAGAGCTTTCCGTGGTGGTACCTTTGCTGTGGGAGAACGAGCTGGACGTTTGCAGTGTCGGAGCAGGGCTCTGGCCATCGTGAGAGTGAGAGAGAGTGTTGGCACCGTTCGGAGTTAAGCAAGGACGGAGCGCCGCTGTGCGCGATCGGCAGAGCCCTGCTCCGACGCGGCAAACGTCCAGCTCGTTCTCCCACACCAATAGCGCCAGCACTGAAAGTGCTTGCTGCTCCTCACCCTGCCTTGCCAGCGCTTTCGCAGCATAACACACACTGGTGAACTGCACTTGCCTTTCCTCCAGGCACTTCGAATACACATTCTCAAGCTCCCTCTCATTCTCGGCAGAGAGCAGCTCCCAAAGTGCAAACGACCAGCGATTTCTCCACACGATAGGTCTAAAGGCTTAGTGCTCTTGCTGTTCCTCCCCTTCCCTTACCAGCGCTTGCACAGCTAAGCACACACTGCGGATCTGCCCTTGCCTTGCCTCCCAGCACTCCCAATACACATTCTCAAGCTCACTCTCGCTCTCGGCACAGACTAGCTCCCAAAGTGAAAACGTCGGGCAATTTCTCCCACCCCTTATTCTAAGGCCTTAGTTCTGTGAAAGCGCTGGCACGGGACGGTGAGGAGCAGCAAGAGCTTCCAGTGCGGGCTCCTGTGGTGTGGGAGAAAGCGCTGGACGTTTGCATCGTCGCAGCAGGGCTCTGCCGATCGGGACAGTGAGACAGAGTGCTGGCAGTTCTAGGAGCTGGGCAAGCTGGGAGCCCCAGTGTGTATTTGGCTGTAAATGAAGTGGCAAGCGAAGCCGAAGAGCAGCAAGAGCTTTGGGGGCTTTCGCCTTTGCTGTGGGAGAACTCGCCGGACGTTTGCAGTGTCGCAGCAGGGCTCTGCCCATCGGGCCAGTGAGACAGAGTGCTGGCAGGGTTCGGAGCTGGGCAAGCACGCAGCTGCAGCGTGTGTTTGGCTGTGAAAGCGGTGGTGAGGGAAGGTGGGGAGCAGCAGCTTTCTGTGCTGTCCCCTTTGCTGTGGGCAAAATGGCTGGACGTTTGCACTTTGCGAGCCAATCTGTGCCGAGAGTGAGAGTGAGCCTGAGACTGTGTATTCAGAGTGCGTGGAGGAAAAGCAAGTGCAGTTCACCAGCGTGTGTGTGTGTCTCGCTATGAAAGCGCTGGCAAAGGAAGGTGAGGAAGAGCGAGAGCTTTCCGTGGTGGTACCTTTGCTGTGGGAGAACGAGCTGGACGTTTGCAGTGTCGGAGCAGGGCTCTGGCCATCCTGAGAGTGAGAGAGAGTGTTGGCAGCGTTCGGAGTTAAGCAAGGACGGAGCGCCGCTGTGCGCGATCGGCAGAGCCCTGCTCCGACGCGGCAAACGTCCAGCTCGTTCTCCCACACCAATAGCGCCAGCACTGAAAGTGCTTGCTGCTCCTCACCCTGCCTTGCCAGCGCTTTCGCAGCATAACACACACTGGTGAACTGCACTTGCCTTTCCTCCAGGCACTTCGAATACACATTCTCAAGCTCCCTCTCATTCTCGGCAGAGAGCAGCTCCCAAAGTGCAAACGACCAGCGATTTCTCCACACGATAGGTCTAAAGGCTTAGTGCTCTTGCTGTTCCTCCCCTTCCCTTACCAGCGCTTGCACAGCTAAACACACACTGCGGATCTGCCCTTGCCTTGCCTCCCAGCACTCCCAATACACATTCTCAAGCTCACTCTCGCTCTCGGCACAGACTAGCTCCCAAAGTGAAAACGTCGGGCAATTTCTCCCACCCCTTATTCTAAGGCCTTAGTTCTGTGAAAGCGCTGGCACGGGACGGTGAGGAGCAGCAAGAGCTTCCAGTGCGGGCTCCTGTGGTGTGGGAGAAAGCGCTGGACGTTTGCATCGTCGCAGCAGGGCTCTGCCGATCGGGACAGTGAGACAGAGTGCTGGCAGTTCTAGGAGCTGGGCAAGCTGGGAGCCCCAGTGTGTATTTGGCTGTAAATGAAGTGGGAAGCGAAGCCGAAGAGCAGCAAGAGCTTTGGGGGCTTTCACCTTTGCTGTGGGAGAACTCGCCGGACGTTTGCAGTGTCGCAGCAGGGCTCTGCCCATGGGGCCAGTGAGACAGAGTGCTGGCAGGGTTCGGAGCTGGGCAAGCACGCAGCTGCAGCGTGTGTTTGGCTGTGAAAGCGGTGGTGAGGGAAGGTGGGGAGCAGCAGCTTTCTGTGCTGTCCCCTTTGCTGTGGGCAAAATGGCTGGACGTTTGCACTTTGCGAGCCAATCTGTGCCGAGAGTGAGAGTGAGCCTGAGACTGTGTATTCAGAGTGCGTGGAGGAAAAGCAAGTGCAGTTCACCAGCGTGTGTGTGTGTCTCGCTATGAAAGCGCTGGCAAAGGAAGGTGAGGAAGAGCGAGAGCTTTCCGTGGTGGTACCTTTGCTGTGGGAGAACGAGCTGGACGTTTGCAGTGTCGGAGCAGGGCTCTGGCCATCGTGAGAGTGAGCGAGAGTGTTGGCAGCGTTCGGAGTTAAGCAAGGACGGAGCGCCGCTGTGCGCGATCGGCAGAGCCCTGCTCCGACGCGGCAAACGTCCAGCTCGTTCTCCCACACCAATAGCGCCAGCACTGAAAGTGCTTGCTGCTCCTCACCCTGCCTTGCCAGCGCTTTCGCAGCATAACACACACTGGTGAACTGCACTTGCCTTTCCTCCAGGCACTTCGAATACACATTCTCAAGCTCTCTCTCATTCTCGGCAGAGAGCAGCTCCCAAAGTGCAAACAACCAGCGATTTCTCCACACGATAGGTTTAAAGGCTTAGTGCTCTTGCTATTCCTCCCCTTCCCTTACCAGCGCTTGCACAGCTAAACACACACTGCGGATCTGCCCTTGCCTTGCCTCCCAGCACTCCCAATACACATTCTCAAGCTCACTCTCGCTCTCGGCACAGACTAGCTCCCAAAGTGAAAACGTTGGGCAATTTCTCCCACCCCTTATTCTAAGGCCTTAGTTCTGTGAAAGCGCTGGCACGGGACGGTGAGGAGCAGCAAGAGCTTCCAGTGCGGGCTCCTGTGGTGTGGGAGAAAGCGCTGGACGTTTGCATCGTCGCAGCAGGGCTCTGCCGATCGGGACAGTGAGACAGAGTGCTGGCAGTTCTAGGAGCTGGGCAAGCTGGGAGCCCCAGTGTGTATTTGGCTGTAAATGAAGTGGCAAGCGAAGCCGAAGAGCAGCAAGAGCTTTGGGGGCTTTCGCCTTTGCTGTGGGAGAACTCGCCGGACGTTTGCAGTGTCGCAGCAGGGCTCTGCCCATCGGGCCAGTGAGACAGAGTGCTGGCAGGGTTCGGAGCTGGGCAAGCACGCAGCTGCAGCGTGTGTTTGGCTGTGAAAGCGGTGGTGAGGGAAGGTGGGGAGCAGCAGCTTTCTGTGCTGTCCCCTTTGCTGTGGGCAAAATGGCTGGACGTTTGCACTTTGCGAGCCAATCTGTGCCGAGAGTGAGAGTGAGCCTGAGACTGTGTATTCAGAGTGCGTGGAGGAAAAGCAAGTGCAGTTCACCAGCGTGTGTGTGTGTCTCGCTATGAAAGCGCTGGCAAAGGAAGGTGAGGAAGAGCGAGAGCTTTCCGTGGTGGTACCTTTGCTGTGGGAGAACGAGCTGGACGTTTGCAGTGTCGGAGCAGGGCTCTGGCCATCGTGAGAGTGAGAGAGAGTGTTGGCAGCGTTCGGAGTTAAGCAAGGACGGAGCGCCGCTGTGCGCGATCGGCAGAGCCCTGCTCCGACGTGGCAAACGTCCAGCTCGTTCTCCCACACCAATAGCGCCAGCACTGAAAGTGCTTGCTGCTCCTCACCCTGCCTTGCCAGCGCTTTCGCAGCATAACACACACTGGTGAACTGCACTTGCCTTTCCTCCAGGCACTTCAAATACACATTCTCAAGCTCCCTCTCATTCTCGGCAGAGAGCAGCTCCCAAAGTGCAAACGACCAGCGATTTCTCCACACGATAGGTCTAAAGGCTTAGTGCTCTTGCTGTTCCTCCCCTTCCCTTACCAGCGCTTGCACAGCTAAACACACACTGCGGATCTGCCCTTGCCTTGCCTCCCAGCACTCCCAATACACATTCTCAAGCTCACTCTCGCTCTCGGCACAGACTAGCTCCCAAAGTGAAAACGTCGGGCAATTTCTCCCACCCCTTATTCTAAGGCCTTAGTTCTGTGAAAGCGCTGGCACGGGACGGTGAGGAGCAGCAAGAGCTTCCAGTGCGGGCTCCTGTGGTGTGGGAGAAAGCGCTGGACGTTTGCATCGTCGCAGCAGGGCTCTGCCGATCGGGACAGTGAGACAGAGTGCTGGCAGTTCTAGGAGCTGGGCAAGCTGGGAGCCCCAGTGTGTATTTGGCTGTAAATGAAGTGGCAAGCGAAGCCGAAGAGCAGCAAGAGCTTTGGGGGCTTTCGCCTTTGCTGTGGGAGAACTCGCCGGACGTTTGCAGTGTCGCAGCAGGGCTCTGCCCATCGGGCCAGTGAGACAGAGTGCTGGCAGGGTTCGGAGCTGGGCAAGCACGCAGCTGCAGCGTGTGTTTGGCTGTGAAAGCGGTGGTGAGGGAAGGTGGGGAGCAGCAGCTTTCTGTGCTGTCCCCTTTGCTGTGGGCAAAATGGCTGGACGTTTGCACTTTGCGAGCCAATCTGTGCCGAGAGTGAGAGTGAGCCTGAGACTGTGTATTCAGAGTGCGTGGAGGAAAAGCAAGTGCAGTTCACCAGCGTGTGTGTGTGTCTCGCTATGAAAGCGCTGGCAAAGGAAGGTGAGGAAGAGCAAGAGCTTTCCGTGGTGGTACCTTTGCTGTGGGAGAACGAGCTGGACGTTTGCAGTGTCGGAGCAGGGCTCTGGCCATCGTGAGAGTGAGAGAGCGTGTTGGCAGCGTTCGGAGTTAAGCAAGGACGGAGCGCCGCTGTGTGCGATCTGCATAGCCCTGCTCCGACACGGCAAACGTCCAGCTCGTTCTCCCACACCAATAGCGCCAGCACTGAAAGTGCTTGCTGCTCCTCACCCTGCCTTGCCAGCGCTTTCGCAGCATAACACACACTGGTGAACTGCACTTGCCTTTCCTCCAGGCACTTCGAATACACATTCTCAAGCTCCCTCTCATTCTCGGCAGAGAGCAGCTCCCAAAGTGCAAACGACCAGCGATTTCTCCACACGATAGGTCTAAAGGCTTAGTGCTCTTGCTGTTCCTCCCCTTCCCTTACCAGCGCTTGCACAGCTAAGCACACACTGCGGATCTGCCCTTGCCTTGCCTCCCAGCACTCCCAATACACATTCTCAAGCTCACTCTCACTCTCGGCACAGACTAGCTCCCAAAGTGAAAATGTCGGGCAATTTCTCCCACCCCTTATTCTAAGGCCTTCGTTCTGTGAAAGCGCTGGCACGGGACGGTGAGGAGCAGCAAGAGCTTCCAGTGCGGGCACCTGTGGTGTGGGAGAAAGCGCTGGACGTTTGCATCGTCGCAGCAGGGCTCTGCCGATCGGGCCAGTGAGACAGAGTGCTGGCAGTTCTAGGAGCTGGGCAAGCTCGGAGCCCCAGTGTGTATTTGGCTGTAAATGAAGTGGCAAGCGAAGCCGAAGAGCAGCAAGAGCTTTGGGGGCTTTCACCTTTGCTGTGGGAGAACTCGCCGGACGTTTGCAGTGTCGCAGCAGGGCTCTGCCCATCGGGCCAGTGAGACAGAGTGCTGGCAGGGTTCGGAGCTGGGCAAGCACGCAGCTGCAGCGTGTGTTTGGCTGTGAAAGCGGTGGTGAGGGAAGGTGGGGAGCAGCAGCTTTCTGTGCTGTCCCCTTTGCTGTGGGCAAAATGGCTGGACGTTTGCACTTTGCGAGCCAATCTGTGCCGAGAGTGAGAGTGAGCCTGAGACTGTGTATTCAGAGTGCGTGGAGGAAAAGCAAGTGCAGTTCACCAGCGTGTGTGTGTGTCTCGCTATGAAAGCGCTGGCAAAGGAAGGTGAGGAAGAGCGAGAGCTTTCCGTGGTGGTACCTTTGCTGTGGGAGAACGAGCTGGACGTTTGCAGTGTCGGAGCAGGGCTCTGGCGATCGTGAGAGTGAGCGAGAGTGTTGGCAGCGTTCGGAGTTAAGCAAGGACGGAGCGCCGCTGTGCGCGATCGGCAGAGCCCTGCTCCGACGCGGCAAACGTCCAGCTCGTTCTCCCACACCAATAGCGCCAGCACTGAAAGTGCTTGCTGCTCCTCACCCTGCCTTGCCAGCGCTTTCGCAGCATAACACACAACGGTGAACTGCACTTGCCTTTCCTCCAGGCACTTCGAATACACATTCTCAAGCTCCCTCTCATTCTCGGCAGAGAGCAGCTCCCAAAGTGCAAACGACCAGCGATTTCTCCACACGATAGGTCTAAAGGCTTAGTGCTCTTGCTGTTCCTCCCCTTCCCTTACCAGCGCTTGCACAGCTAAACACACACTGCGGATCTGCCCTTGCCTTGCCTCCCAGCACTCCCAATACACATTCTCAAGCTCACTCTCGCTCTCGGCACAGACTAGCTCCCAAAGTGAAAACGTCGGGCAATTTCTCCCACCCCTTATTCTAAGGCCTTAGTTCTGTGAAAGCGCTGGCACGGGACGGTGAGGAGCAGCAAGAGCTTCCAGTGCGGGCTCCTGTGGTGTGGGAGAAAGCGCTGGACGTTTGCATCGTCGCAGCAGGGCTCTGCCGATCGGGACAGTGAGACAGAGTGCTGGCAGTTCTAGGAGCTGGGCAAGCTGGGAGCCCCAGTGTGTATTTGGCTGTAAATGAAGTGGCAAGCGAAGCCGAAGAGCAGCAAGAGCTTTGGGGGCTTTCGCCTTTGCTGTGGGAGAACTCGCCGGACGTTTGCAGTGTCGCAGCAGGGCTCTGCCCATCGGGCCAGTGAGACAGAGTGCTGGCAGGGTTCGGAGCTGGGCAAGCACACAGCTGCAGCGTGTGTTTGGCTGTGAAAGCGGTGGTGAGGGAAGGTGGGGAGCAGCAGCTTTCTGTGCTGTCCCCTTTGCTGTGGGCAAAATGGCTGGACGTTTGCACTTTGCGAGCCAATCTGTGCCGAGAGTGAGAGTGAGCCTGAGACTGTGTATTCAGAGTGCGTGGAGGAAAAGCAAGTGCAGTTCACCAGCGTGTGTGTGTGTCTCGCTATGAAAGCGCTGGCAAAGGAAGGTGAGGAAGAGCGAGAGCTTTCCGTGGTGGTACCTTTGCTGTGGGAGAACGAGCTGGACGTTTGCAGTGTCGGAGCAGGGCTCTGGCCATCGTGAGAGTGAGAGAGCGTGTTGGCAGCGTTCGGAGTTAAGCAAGGACGGAGCGCCGCTGTGTGCGATCTGCATAGCCCTGCTCCGACACGGCAAACGTCCAGCTCGTTCTCCCACACCAATAGCGCCAGCACTGAAAGTGCTTGCTGCTCCTCACCCTGCCTTGCCAGCGCTTTCGCAGCATAACACACACTGGTGAACTGCACTTGCCTTTCCTCCAGGCACTTCGAATACACATTCTCAAGCTCCCTCTCATTCTCGGCAGAGAGCAGCTCCCAAAGTGCAAACGACCAGCGATTTCTCCACACGATAGGTCTAAAGGCTTAGTGCTCTTGCTGTTCCTCCCCTTCCCTTACCAGCGCTTGCACAGCTAAGCACACACTGCGGATCTGCCCTTGCCTTGCCTCCCAGCACTCCCAATACACATTCTCAAGCTCACTCTCACTCTCGGCACAGACTAGCTCCCAAAGTGAAAACGTCGGGCAATTTCTCCCACCCCTTATTCTAAGGCCTTCGTTCTGTGAAAGCGCTGGCACGGGACGGTGAGGAGCAGCAAGACCTTCAAGTGCGGGCACCTGTGGTGTGGGAGAAAGCGCTGGACGTTTGCAGTGTCGCAGCAGGGCTCTGCCCATCGGGACAGTGACACAGAGTGCTGGCAGGGTTCGGAGCTGGGCAAGCACGCAGCTGCAGCGTGTGTTTGGCTGTGAAAGCGGTGGTGAGGGAAGGTGGGGAGCAGCAGCTTTCTGTGCTGTCCCCTTTGCTGTGGGCAAAATGGCTGGACGTTTGCACTTTGCGAGCCAATCTGTGCCGAGAGTGAGAGTGAGCCTGAGACTGTGTATTCAGAGTGCGTGGAGGAAAAGCAAGTGCAGTTCACCAGCGTGTGTGTGTGTCTCGCTATGAAAGCGCTGGCAAAGGAAGGTGAGGAAGAGCGAGAGCTTTCCGTGGTGGTACCTTTGCTGTGGGAGAACGAGCTGGACGTTTGCAGTGTCGGAGCAGGGCTCTGGCCATCGTGAGAGTGAGAGAGAGTGTTGGCAGCGTTCGGAGTTAAGCAAGGACGGAGCGCCGCTGTGCGCGATCGGCAGAGCCCTGCTCCGACACGGCAAACGTCCAGCTCGTTCTCCCACACCAATAGCGCCAGCACTGAAAGTGCTTGCTGCTCCTCACCCTGCCTTGCCAGCGCTTTCGCAGCATAACACACACTGGTGAACTGCACTTGCCTTTCCTCCAGGCACTTCGAATACACATTCTCAAGCTCCCTCTCATTCTCGGCAGAGAGCAGCTCCCAAAATGCAAACGACCAGCGATTTCTCCACACGATAGGTCTAAAGGCTTAGTGCTCTTGCTGTTCCTCCCCTTCCCTTACCAGCGCTTGCACAGCTATAACACACACTGCGGATCTGCCCTTGCCTTGCCTCCCAGCACTCCCAATACACATTCTCAAGCTCACTCTCACTCTCGGCACAGACTAGCTCCCAAAGTGAAAACGTCGGGCAATTTCTCCCACCCCTTATTCTAAGGCCTTCGTTCTGTGAAAGCGCTGGCACGGGACGGTGAGGAGCAGCAAGAGCTTCCAGTGCGGGCACCTGTGGTGTGGGAGAAAGCGCTGGACGTTTGCAGTGTCGCAGCAGGGCTCTGCCCATCGGGCCAGTGAGACAGAGTGCTGGCAGGGTTCGGAGCTGGGCAAGCACGCAGCTGCAGCGTGTGTTTGGCTGTGAAAGCGGTGGTGAGGGAAGGTGGGGAGCAGCAGCTTTCTGTGCTGTCCCCTTTGCTGTGGGCAAAATGGCTGGACGTTTGCACTTTGCGAGCCAATCTGTGCCGAGAGTGAGAGTGAGCCTGAGACTGTGTATTCAGAGTGCATGGAGGAAAAGCAAGTGCAGTTCACCAGCGTGTGTGTGTGTCTCGCTATGAAAGCGCTGGCAAAGGAAGGTGAGGAAGAGCGAGAGCTTTCCGTGGTGGTACCTTTGCTGTGGGAGAACGAGCTGGACGTTTGCAGTGTCGGAGCAGGGCTCTGGCCATCGTGAGAGTGAGAGAGCGTGTTGGCAGCGTTCGGAGTTAAGCAAGGACGGAGCGCCGCTGTGCGCGATCGGCAGAGCCCTGCTCCGACACGGCAAACATCCAGCTCGTTCTCCCACACCAATAGCGCCAGCACTGAAAGTGCTTGCTGCTCCTCACCCTGCCTTGCCAGCGCTTTCGCAGCATAACACACACTGGTGAACTGCACTTGCCTTTCCTCCAGGCACTTCGAATACACATTCTCAAGCTCCCTCTCATTCTCGGCAGAGAGCAGCTCCCAAAGTGCAAACGACCAGCGATTTCTCCACACGATAGGTCTAAAGGCTTAGTGCTCTTGCTGTTCCTCCCCTTCCCTTACCAGCGCTTGCACAGCTAAGCACACACTGCGGATCTGCCCTTGCCTTGCCTCCCAGCACTCCCAATACACATTCTCAAGCTCACTCTCGCTCTCGGCACAGACTAGCTCCCAAAGTGAAAACGTTGGGCAATTTCTCCCACCCCTTATTCTAAGGCCTTAGTTCTGTGAAAGCGCTGGCACGGGACGGTGAGGAGCAGCAAGAGCTTCCAGTGCGGGCTCCTGTGGTGTGGGAGAAAGCGCTGGACGTTTGCATCGTCGCAGCAGGGCTCTGCCGATCGGGACAGTGAGACAGAGTGCTGGCAGTTCTAGGAGCTGGGCAAGCTGGGAGCCCCAGTGTGTATTTGGCTGTAAATGAAGTGGCAAGCGAAGCCGAAGAGCAGCAAGAGCTTTGGGGGCTTTCGCCTTTGCTGTGGGAGAACTCGCCGGACGTTTGCAGTGTCGCAGCAGGGCTCTGCCCATCGGGCCAGTGAGACAGAGTGCTGGCAGGGTTCGGAGCTGGGCAAGCACGCAGCTGCAGCGTGTGTTTGGCTGTGAAAGCGGTGGTGAGGGAAGGTGGGGAGCAGCAGCTTTCTGTGCTGTCCCCTTTGCTGTGGGCAAAATGGCTGGACGTTTGCACTTTGCGAGCCAATCTGTGCCGAGAGTGAGAGTGAGCCTGAGACTGTGTATTCAGAGTGCGTGGAGGAAAAGCAAGTGCAGTTCACCAGCGTGTGTGTGTGTCTCGCTATGAAAGCGCTGGCAAAGGAAGGTGAGGAAGAGCGAGAGCTTTCCGTGGTGGTACCTTTGCTGTGGGAGAACGAGCTGGACGTTTGCAGTGTCGGAGCAGGGCTCTGGCCATCCTGAGAGTGAGAGAGCGTGTTGGCAGCGTTCGGAGTTAAGCAAGGACGGAGCGCCGCTGTGCGCGATCGGCAGAGCCCTGCTCCGACACGGCAAACGTCCAGCTCGTTCTCCCACACCAATAGCGCCAGCACTGAAAGTGCTTGCTGCTCCTCACCCTGCCTTGCCAGCGCTTTCGCAGCATAACACACACTGGTGAACTGCACTTGCCTTTCCTCCAGGCACTTCGAATACACATTCTCAAGCTCCCTCTCATTCTCGGCAGAGAGCAGCTCCCAAAATGCAAACGACCAGCGATTTCTCCACACGATAGGTCTAAAGGCTTAGTGCTCTTGCTGTTCCTCCCCTTCCCTTACCAGCGCTTGCACAGCTATAACACACACTGCGGATCTGCCCTTGCCTTGCCTCCCAGCACTCCCAATACACATTCTCAAGCTCACTCTCACTCTCGGCACAGACTAGCTCCCAAAGTGAAAACGTCGGGCAATTTCTCCCACCCCTTATTCTAAGGCCTTCGTTCTGTGAAAGCGCTGGCACGGGACGGTGAGGAGCAGCAAGAGCTTCCAGTGCGGGCACCTGTGGTGTGGGAGAAAGCGCTGGACGTTTGCAGTGTCGCAGCAGGGCTCTGCCCATCGGGCCAGTGAGACAGAGTGCTGGCAGGGTTCGGAGCTGGGCAAGCACGCAGCTGCAGCGTGTGTTTGGCTGTGAAAGCGGTGGTGAGGGAAGGTGGGGAGCAGCAGCTTTCTGTGCTGTCCCCTTTGCTGTGGGCAAAATGGCTGGACGTTTGCACTTTGCGAGCCAATCTGTGCCGAGAGTGAGAGTGAGCCTGAGACTGTGTATTCAGAGTGCGTGGAGGAAAAGCAAGTGCAGTTCACCAGCGTGTGTGTGTCTCGCTATGAAAGCGCTGGCAAAGGAAGGTGAGGAAGAGCGAGAGCTTTCCGTGGTGGTACCTTTGCTGTGGGAGAACGAGCTGGACGTTTGCAGTGTCGGAGCAGGGCTCTGGCCATCGTGAGAGTGAGAGAGCGTGTTGGCAGCGTTCGGAGTTAAGCAAGGACGGAGCGCCGCTGTGCGCGATCGGCAGAGCCCTGCTCCGACACGGCAAACGTCCAGCTCGTTCTCCCACACCAATAGCGCCAGCACTGAAAGTGCTTGCTGCTCCTCACCCTGCCTTGCCAGCGCTTTCGCAGCATAACACACACTGGTGAACTGCACTTGCCTTTCCTCCAGGCACTTCGAATACACATTCTCAAGCTCCCTCTCATTCTCGGCAGAGAGCAGCTCCCAAAGTGCAAACGACCAGCGATTTCTCCACACGATAGGTCTAAAGGCTTAGTGCTCTTGCTGTTCCTCCCCTTCCCTTACCAGCGCTTTCACAGGTAAACACACACTGCGGATCTGCCCTTGCCTTGCCTCCCAGCACTCCCAATACACATTCTCAAGCTCACTCTCACTCTCGGCACAGACTAGCTCCCAAAGTGAAAACGTCGGGCAATTTCTCCCACCCCTTATTCTAAGGCCTTAGTTCTGTGAAAGCGCTGGCACGGGACGGTGAGGAGCAGCAAGAGCTTCCAGTGCGGGCACCTGTGGTGTGGGAGAAAGCGCTGGACGTTTGCAGTGTCGCAGCAGGGCTCTGCCCATCGGGCCAGTGAGACAGAGTGCTGGCAGGGTTCGGAGCTGGGCAAGCACGCAGCTGCAGCGTGTGTTTGGCTGTGAAAGCGGTGGTGAGGGAAGGTGGGGAGCAGCAGCTTTCTGTGCTGTCCCCTTTGCTGTGGGCAAAATGGCTGGACGTTTGCACTTTGCGAGCCAATCTGTGCCGAGAGTGAGAGTGAGCCTGAGACTGTGTATTCAGAGTGCGTGGAGGAAAAGCAAGTGCAGTTCACCAGCGTGTGTGTGTGTCTCGCTATGAAAGCGCTGGCAAAGGAAGGTGAGGAAGAGCGAGAGCTTTCCGTGGTGGTACCTTTGCTGTGGGAGAACGAGCTGGACGTTTGCAGTGTCGGAGCAGGGCTCTGGCCATCGTGAGAGTGAGAGAGAGTGTTGGCAGCGTTCGGAGTTAAGCAAGGACGGAGCGCCGCTGTGCGCGATCGGCAGAGCCCTGCTCCGACACGGCAAACGTCCAGCTCGTTCTCCCACACCAATAGCGCCAGCACTGAAAGTGCTTGCTGCTCCTCACCCTGCCTTGCCAGCGCTTTCGCAGCATAACACACACTGGTGAACTGCACTTGCCTTTCCTCCAGGCACTTCGAATACACATTCTCAAGCTCCCTCTCATTCTCGGCAGAGAGCAGCTCCCAAAGTGCAAACGACCAGCGATTTCTCCACACGATAGGTCTAAAGGCTTAGTGCTCTTGCTGTTCCTCCCCTTCCCTTACCAGCGCTTGCACAGCTAAGCACACACTGCGGATCTGCCCTTGCCTTGCCTCCCAGCACTCCCAATACACATTCTCAAGCTCACTCTCACTCTCGGCACAGACTAGCTCCCAAAGTGAAAACGTCGGGCAATTTCTCCCACCCCTTATTCTAAGGCCTTAGTTCTGTGAAAGCGCTGGCACGGGACGGTGAGGAGCAGCAAGAGCTTCCAGTGCGGGCACCTGTGGTGTGGGAGAAAGCGCTGGACGTTTGCATCGTCGCAGCAGGGCTCTGCCGATCGGGACAGTGAGACAGAGTGCTGGCAGTTCTAGGAGCTGGGCAAGCTGGGAGCCCCAGTGTGTATTTGGCTGTAAATGAAGTGGCAAGCGAAGCCGAAGAGCAGCAAGAGCTTTGGGGGCTTTCACCTTTGCTGTGGGAGAACTCGCCGGACGTTTGCAGTGTCGCAGCAGGGCTCTGCCCATCGGGCCAGTGAGACAGAGTGCTGGCAGGGTTCGGAGCTGGGCAAGCACGCAGCTGCAGCGTGTGTTTGGCTGTGAAAGCGGTGGTGAGGGAAGGTGGGGAGCAGCAGCTTTCTGTGCTGTCCCCTTTGCTGTGGGCAAAATGGCTGGACGTTTGCACTTTGCGAGCCAATCTGTGCCGAGAGTGAGAGTGAGCCTGAGACTGTGTATTCAGAGTGCGTGGAGGAAAAGCAAGTGCAGTTCACCAGCGTGTGTGTGTGTCTCGCTATGAAAGCGCTGGCAAAGGAAGGTGAGGAAGAGCGAGAGCTTTCCGTGGTGGTACCTTTGCTGTGGGAGAACGAGCTGGACGTTTGCAGTGTCGGAGCAGGGCTCTGGCCATCCTGAGAGTGAGAGAGAGTGTTGGCAGCGTTCGGAGTTAAGCAAGGACGGAGCGCCGCTGTGTGCGATCGGCAGAGCCCTGCTCCGACACGGCAAACGTCCAGCTCGTTCTCCCACACCAATAGCGCCAGCACTGAAAGTGCTTGCTGCTCCTCACCCTGCCTTGCCAGCGCTTTCGCAGCATAACACACACTGGTGAACTGCACTTGCCTTTCCTCCAGGCACTTCGAATACACATTCTCAACCTCCCTCTCATTCTCGGCAGAGAGCAGCTCCCAAAATGCAAACGACCAGCGATTTCTCCACACGATAGGTCTAAAGGCTTAGTGCTCTTGCTGTTCCTCCCCTTCCCTTACCAGCGCTTGCACAGCTATAACACACACTGCGGATCTGCCCTTGCCTTGCCTCCCAGCACTCCCAATACACATTCTCAAGCTCACTCTCACTCTCGGCACAGACTAGCTCCCAAAGTGAAAACGTCGGGCAATTTCTCCCACCCCTTATTCTAAGGCCTTAGTTCTGTGAAAGCGCTGGCACGGGACGGTGAGGAGCAGCAAGAGCTTCCAGTGCGGGCACCTGTGGTGTGGGAGAAAGCGCTGGACGTTTGCAGTGTCGCAGCAGGGCTCTGCCCATCGGGCCAGTGAGACAGAGTGCTGGCAGGGTTCGGAGCTGGGCAAGCACGCAGCTGCAGCGTGTGTTTGGCTGTGAAAGCGGTGGTGAGGGAAGGTGGGGAGCAGCAGCTTTCTGTGCTGTCCCCTTTGCTGTGGGCAAAATGGCTGGACGTTTGCACTTTGCGAGCCAATCTGTGCCGAGAGTGAGAGTGAGCCTGAGACTGTGTATTCAGAGTGCATGGAGGAAAAGCAAGTGCAGTTCACCAGCGTGTGTGTGTGTCTCGCTATGAAAGCGCTGGCAAAGGAAGGTGAGGAAGAGCGAGAGCTTTCCGTGGTGGTACCTTTGCTGTGGGAGAACGAGCTGGACGTTTGCAGTGTCGGAGCAGGGCTCTGGCCATCGTGAGAGTGAGAGAGCGTGTTGGCAGCGTTCGGAGTTAAGCAAGGACGGAGCGCCGCTGTGCGCGATGGGCAGAGCCCTGCTCCGACACGGCAAACATCCAGCTCGTTCTCCCACACCAATAGCGCCAGCACTGAAAGTGCTTGCTGCTCCTCACCCTGCCTTGCCAGCGCTTTCGCAGCATAACACACACTGGTGAACTGCACTTGCCTTTCCTCCAGGCACTTCGAATACACATTCTCAAGCTCCCTCTCATTCTCGGCAGAGAGCAGCTCCCAAAGTGCAAACGACCAGCGATTTCTCCACACGATAGGTCTAAAGGCTTAGTGCTCTTGCTGTTCCTCCCCTTCCCTTACCAGCGCTTGCACAGCTAAGCACACACTGCGGATCTGCCCTTGCCTTGCCTCCCAGCACTCCCAATACACATTCTCAAGCTCACTCTCGCTCTCGGCACAGACTAGCTCCCAAAGTGAAAACGTTGGGCAATTTCTCCCACCCCTTATTCTAAGGCCTTAGTTCTGTGAAAGCGCTGGCACGGGACGGTGAGGAGCAGCAAGAGCTTCCAGTGCGGGCTCCTGTGGTGTGGGAGAAAGCGCTGGACGTTTGCATCGTCGCAGCAGGGCTCTGCCGATCGGGACAGTGAGACAGAGTGCTGGCAGTTCTAGGAGCTGGGCAAGCTGGGAGCCCCAGTGTGTATTTGGCTGTAAATGAAGTGGCAAGCGAAGCCGAAGAGCAGCAAGAGCTTTGGGGGCTTTCGCCTTTGCTGTGGGAGAACTCGCCGGACGTTTGCAGTGTCGCAGCAGGGCTCTGCCCATCGGGCCAGTGAGACAGAGTGCTGGCAGGGTTCGGAGCTGGGCAAGCACGCAGCTGCAGCGTGTGTTTGGCTGTGAAAGCGGTGGTGAGGGAAGGTGGGGAGCAGCAGCTTTCTGTGCTGTCCCCTTTGCTGTGGGCAAAATGGCTGGACGTTTGCACTTTGCGAGCCAATCTGTGCCGAGAGTGAGAGTGAGCCTGAGACTGTGTATTCAGAGTGCGTGGAGGAAAAGCAAGTGCAGTTCACCAGCGTGTGTGTGTGTCTCGCTATGAAAGCGCTGGCAAAGGAAGGTGAGGAAGAGCGAGAGCTTTCCGTGGTGGTACCTTTGCTGTGGGAGAACGAGCTGGACGTTTGCAGTGTCGGAGCAGGGCTCTGGCGATCGTGAGAGTGAGCGAGAGTGTTGGCAGCGTTCGGAGTTAAGCAAGGACGGAGCGCCGCTGTGCGCGATCGGCAGAGCCCTGCTCCGACGCGGCAAACGTCCAGCTCGTTCTCCCACACCAATAGCGCCAGCACTGAAAGTGCTTGCTGCTCCTCACCCTGCCTTGCCAGCGCTTTCGCAGCATAACACACAACGGTGAACTGCACTTGCCTTTCCTCCAGGCACTTCGAATACACATTCTCAAGCTCCCTCTCATTCTCGGCAGAGAGCAGCTCCCAAAGTGCAAACGACCAGCGATTTCTCCACACGATAGGTCTAAAGGCTTAGTGCTCTTGCTGTTCCTCCCCTTCCCTTACCAGCGCTTGCACAGCTAAACACACACTGCGGATCTGCCCTTGCCTTGCCTCCCAGCACTCCCAATACACATTCTCAAGCTCACTCTCGCTCTCGGCACAGACTAGCTCCCAAAGTGAAAACGTCGGGCAATTTCTCCCACCCCTTATTCTAAGGCCTTAGTTCTGTGAAAGCGCTGGCACGGGACGGTGAGGAGCAGCAAGAGCTTCCAGTGCGGGCTCCTGTGGTGTGGGAGAAAGCGCTGGACGTTTGCATCGTCGCAGCAGGGCTCTGCCGATCGGGACAGTGAGACAGAGTGCTGGCAGTTCTAGGAGCTGGGCAAGCTGGGAGCCCCAGTGTGTATTTGGCTGTAAATGAAGTGGCAAGCGAAGCCGAAGAGCAGCAAGAGCTTTGGGGGCTTTCGCCTTTGCTGTGGGAGAACTCGCCGGACGTTTGCAGTGTCGCAGCAGGGCTCTGCCCATCGGGCCAGTGAGACAGAGTGCTGGCAGGGTTCGGAGCTGGGCAAGCACACAGCTGCAGCGTGTGTTTGGCTGTGAAAGCGGTGGTGAGGGAAGGTGGGGAGCAGCAGCTTTCTGTGCTGTCCCCTTTGCTGTGGGCAAAATGGCTGGACGTTTGCACTTTGCGAGCCAATCTGTGCCGAGAGTGAGAGTGAGCCTGAGACTGTGTATTCAGAGTGCGTGGAGGAAAAGCAAGTGCAGTTCACCAGCGTGTGTGTGTGTCTCGCTATGAAAGCGCTGGCAAAGGAAGGTGAGGAAGAGCGAGAGCTTTCCGTGGTGGTACCTTTGCTGTGGGAGAACGAGCTGGACGTTTGCAGTGTCGGAGCAGGGCTCTGGCCATCGTGAGAGTGAGAGAGCGTGTTGGCAGCGTTCGGAGTTAAGCAAGGACGGAGCGCCGCTGTGTGCGATCTGCATAGCCCTGCTCCGACACGGCAAACGTCCAGCTCGTTCTCCCACACCAATAGCGCCAGCACTGAAAGTGCTTGCTGCTCCTCACCCTGCCTTGCCAGCGCTTTCGCAGCATAACACACACTGGTGAACTGCACTTGCCTTTCCTCCAGGCACTTCGAATACACATTCTCAAGCTCCCTCTCATTCTCGGCAGAGAGCAGCTCCCAAAGTGCAAACGACCAGCGATTTCTCCACACGATAGGTCTAAAGGCTTAGTGCTCTTGCTGTTCCTCCCCTTCCCTTACCAGCGCTTGCACAGCTAAGCACACACTGCGGATCTGCCCTTGCCTTGCCTCCCAGCACTCCCAATACACATTCTCAAGCTCACTCTCACTCTCGGCACAGACTAGCTCCCAAAGTGAAAACGTCGGGCAATTTCTCCCACCCCTTATTCTAAGGCCTTCGTTCTGTGAAAGCGCTGGCACGGGACGGTGAGGAGCAGCAAGACCTTCAAGTGCGGGCACCTGTGGTGTGGGAGAAAGCGCTGGACGTTTGCAGTGTCGCAGCAGGGCTCTGCCCATCGGGACAGTGACACAGAGTGCTGGCAGGGTTCGGAGCTGGGCAAGCACGCAGCTGCAGCGTGTGTTTGGCTGTGAAAGCGGTGGTGAGGGAAGGTGGGGAGCAGCAGCTTTCTGTGCTGTCCCCTTTGCTGTGGGCAAAATGGCTGGACGTTTGCACTTTGCGAGCCAATCTGTGCCGAGAGTGAGAGTGAGCCTGAGACTGTGTATTCAGAGTGCGTGGAGGAAAAGCAAGTGCAGTTCACCAGCGTGTGTGTGTGTCTCGCTATGAAAGCGCTGGCAAAGGAAGGTGAGGAAGAGCGAGAGCTTTCCGTGGTGGTACCTTTGCTGTGGGAGAACGAGCTGGACGTTTGCAGTGTCGGAGCAGGGCTCTGGCCATCCTGAGAGTGAGAGAGAGTGTTGGCAGCGTTCGGAGTTAAGCAAGGACGGAGCGCCGCTGTGCGCGATCGGCAGAGCCCTGCTCCGACACGGCAAACGTCCAGCTCGTTCTCCCACACCAATAGCGCCAGCACTGAAAGTGCTTGCTGCTCCTCACCCTGCCTTGCCAGCGCTTTCGCAGCATAACACACACTGGTGAACTGCACTTGCCTTTCCTCCAGGCACTTCGAATACACATTCTCAAGCTCCCTCTCATTCTCGGCAGAGAGCAGCTCCCAAAATGCAAACGACCAGCGATTTCTCCACACGATAGGTCTAAAGGCTTAGTGCTCTTGCTGTTCCTCCCCTTCCCTTACCAGCGCTTGCACAGCTATAACACACACTGCGGATCTGCCCTTGCCTTGCCTCCCAGCACTCCCAATACACATTCTCAAGCTCACTCTCACTCTCGGCACAGACTAGCTCCCAAAGTGAAAACGTCGGGCAATTTCTCCCACCCCTTATTCTAAGGCCTTCGTTCTGTGAAAGCGCTGGCACGGGACGGTGAGGAGCAGCAAGAGCTTCCAGTGCGGGCACCTGTGGTGTGGGAGAAAGCGCTGGACGTTTGCAGTGTCGCAGCAGGGCTCTGCCCATCGGGCCAGTGAGACAGAGTGCTGGCAGGGTTCGGAGCTGGGCAAGCACGCAGCTGCAGCGTGTGTTTGGCTGTGAAAGCGGTGGTGAGGGAAGGTGGGGAGCAGCAGCTTTCTGTGCTGTCCCCTTTGCTGTGGGCAAAATGGCTGGACGTTTGCACTTTGCGAGCCAATCTGTGCCGAGAGTGAGAGTGAGCCTGAGACTGTGTATTCAGAGTGCATGGAGGAAAAGCAAGTGCAGTTCACCAGCGTGTGTGTGTGTCTCGCTATGAAAGCGCTGGCAAAGGAAGGTGAGGAAGAGCGAGAGCTTTCCGTGGTGGTACCTTTGCTGTGGGAGAACGAGCTGGACGTTTGCAGTGTCGGAGCAGGGCTCTGGCCATCGTGAGAGTGAGAGAGCGTGTTGGCAGCGTTCGGAGTTAAGCAAGGACGGAGCGCCGCTGTGCGCGATCGGCAGAGCCCTGCTCCGACACGGCAAACATCCAGCTCGTTCTCCCACACCAATAGCGCCAGCACTGAAAGTGCTTGCTGCTCCTCACCCTGCCTTGCCAGCGCTTTCGCAGCATAACACACACTGGTGAACTGCACTTGCCTTTCCTCCAGGCACTTCGAATACACATTCTCAAGCTCCCTCTCATTCTCGGCAGAGAGCAGCTCCCAAAGTGCAAACGACCAGCGATTTCTCCACACGATAGGTCTAAAGGCTTAGTGCTCTTGCTGTTCCTCCCCTTCCCTTACCAGCGCTTGCACAGCTAAGCACACACTGCGGATCTGCCCTTGCCTTGCCTCCCAGCACTCCCAATACACATTCTCAAGCTCACTCTCGCTCTCGGCACAGACTAGCTCCCAAAGTGAAAACGTTGGGCAATTTCTCCCACCCCTTATTCTAAGGCCTTAGTTCTGTGAAAGCGCTGGCACGGGACGGTGAGGAGCAGCAAGAGCTTCCAGTGCGGGCTCCTGTGGTGTGGGAGAAAGCGCTGGACGTTTGCATCGTCGCAGCAGGGCTCTGCCGATCGGGACAGTGAGACAGAGTGCTGGCAGTTCTAGGAGCTGGGCAAGCTGGGAGCCCCAGTGTGTATTTGGCTGTAAATGAAGTGGCAAGCGAAGCCGAAGAGCAGCAAGAGCTTTGGGGGCTTTCGCCTTTGCTGTGGGAGAACTCGCCGGACGTTTGCAGTGTCGCAGCAGGGCTCTGCCCATCGGGCCAGTGAGACAGAGTGCTGGCAGGGTTCGGAGCTGGGCAAGCACGCAGCTGCAGCGTGTGTTTGGCTGTGAAAGCGGTGGTGAGGGAAGGTGGGGAGCAGCAGCTTTCTGTGCTGTCCCCTTTGCTGTGGGCAAAATGGCTGGACGTTTGCACTTTGCGAGCCAATCTGTGCCGAGAGTGAGAGTGAGCCTGAGACTGTGTATTCAGAGTGCGTGGAGGAAAAGCAAGTGCAGTTCACCAGCGTGTGTGTGTGTCTCGCTATGAAAGCGCTGGCAAAGGAAGGTGAGGAAGAGCGAGAGCTTTCCGTGGTGGTACCTTTGCTGTGGGAGAACGAGCTGGACGTTTGCAGTGTCGGAGCAGGGCTCTGGCCATCGTGAGAGTGAGCGAGAGTGTTGGCACCGTTCGGAGTTAAGCAAGGACGGAGCGCCGCTGTGCGCGATCGGCAGAGCCCTGCTCCGACGCGGCAAACGTCCAGCTCGTTCTCCCACACCAATAGCGCCAGCACTGAAAGTGCTTGCTGCTCCTCACCCTGCCTTGCCAGCGCTTTCGCAGCATAACACACACTGGTGAACTGCACTTGCCTTTCCTCCAGGCACTTCGAATACACATTCTCAAGCTCCCTCTCATTCTCGGCAGAGAGCAGCTCCCAAAGTGCAAACGACCAGCGATTTCTCCACACGATAGGTCTAAAGGCTTAGTGCTCTTGCTGTTCCTCCCCTTCCCTTACCAGCGCTTGCACAGCTAAGCACACACTGCGGATCTGCCCTTGCCTTGCCTCCCAGCACTCCCAATACACATTCTCAAGCTCACTCTCGCTCTCGGCACAGACTAGCTCCCAAAGTGAAAACGTCGGGCAATTTCTCCCACCCCTTATTCTAAGGCCTTAGTTCTGTGAAAGCGCTGGCACGGGACGGTGAGGAGCAGCAAGAGCTTCCAGTGCGGGCTCCTGTGGTGTGGGAGAAAGCGCTGGACGTTTGCATCGTCGCAGCAGGGCTCTGCCGATCGGGACAGTGAGACAGAGTGCTGGCAGTTCTAGGAGCTGGGCAAGCTGGGAGCCCCAGTGTGTATTTGGCTGTAAATGAAGTGGCAAGCGAAGCCGAAGAGCAGCAAGAGCTTTGGGGGCTTTCGCCTTTGCTGTGGGAGAACTCGCCGGACGTTTGCAGTGTCGCAGCAGGGCTCTGCCCATCGGGCCAGTGAGACAGAGTGCTGGCAGGGTTCGGAGCTGGGCAAGCACGCAGCTGCAGCGTGTGTTTGGCTGTGAAAGCGGTGGTGAGGGAAGGTGGGGAGCAGCAGCTTTCTGTGCTGTCCCCTTTGCTGTGGGCAAAATGGCTGGACGTTTGCACTTTGCGAGCCAATCTGTGCCGAGAGTGAGAGTGAGCCTGAGACTGTGTATTCAGAGTGCGTGGAGGAAAAGCAAGTGCAGTTCACCAGCGTGTGTGTGTGTCTCGCTATGAAAGCGCTGGCAAAGGAAGGTGAGGAAGAGCGAGAGCTTTCCGTGGTGGTACCTTTGCTGTGGGAGAACGAGCTGGACGTTTGCAGTGTCGGAGCAGGGCTCTGGCCATCGTGAGAGTGAGCGAGAGTGTTGGCAGCGTTCGGAGTTAAGCAAGGACGGAGCGCCGCTGTGCGCGATCGGCAGAGCCCTGCTCCGACGCGGCAAACGTCCAGCTCGTTCTCCCACACCAATAGCGCCAGCACTGAAAGTGCTTGCTGCTCCTCACCCTGCCTTGCCAGCGCTTTCGCAGCATAACACACACTGGTGAACTGCACTTGCCTTTCCTCCAGGCACTTCGAATACACATTCTCAAGCTCCCTCTCATTCTCGGCAGAGAGCAGCTCCCAAAGTGCAAACGACCAGCGATTTCTCCACACGATAGGTCTAAAGGCTTAGTGCTCTTGCTGTTCCTCCCCTTCCCTTACCAGCGCTTGCACAGCTAAACACACACTGCGGATCTGCCCTTGCCTTGCCTCCCAGCACTCCCAATACACATTCTCAAGCTCACTCTCGCTCTCGGCACAGACTAGCTCCCAAAGTGAAAACGTCGGGCAATTTCTCCCACCCCTTATTCTAAGGCCTTAGTTCTGTGAAAGCGCTGGCACGGGACGGTGAGGAGCAGCAAGAGCTTCCAGTGCGGGCTCCTGTGGTGTGGGAGAAAGCGCTGGACGTTTGCATCGTCGCAGCAGGGCTCTGCCGATCGGGACAGTGAGACAGAGTGCTGGCAGTTCTAGGAGCTGGGCAAGCTGGGAGCCCCAGTGTGTATTTGGCTGTAAATGAAGTGGGAAGCGAAGCCGAAGAGCAGCAAGAGCTTTGGGGGCTTTCACCTTTGCTGTGGGAGAACTCGCCGGACGTTTGCAGTGTCGCAGCAGGGCTCTGCCCATGGGGCCAGTGAGACAGAGTGCTGGCAGGGTTCGGAGCTGGGCAAGCACGCAGCTGCAGCGTGTGTTTGGCTGTGAAAGCGGTGGTGAGGGAAGGTGGGGAGCAGCAGCTTTCTGTGCTGTCCCCTTTGCTGTGGGCAAAATGGCTGGACGTTTGCACTTTGCGAGCCAATCTGTGCCGAGAGTGAGAGTGAGCCTGAGACTGTGTATTCAGAGTGCGTGGAGGAAAAGCAAGTGCAGTTCACCAGCGTGTGTGTGTGTCTCGCTATGAAAGCGCTGGCAAAGGAAGGTGAGGAAGAGCGAGAGCTTTCCGTGGTGGTACCTTTGCTGTGGGAGAACGAGCTGGACGTTTGCAGTGTCGGAGCAGGGCTCTGGCCATCGTGAGAGTGAGCGAGAGTGTTGGCAGCGTTCGGAGTTAAGCAAGGACGGAGCGCCGCTGTGCGCGATCGGCAGAGCCCTGCTCCGACGCGGCAAACGTCCAGCTCGTTCTCCCACACCAATAGCGCCAGCACTGAAAGTGCTTGCTGCTCCTCACCCTGCCTTGCCAGCGCTTTCGCAGCATAACACACACTGGTGAACTGCACTTGCCTTTCCTCCAGGCACTTCGAATACACATTCTCAAGCTCTCTCTCATTCTCGGCAGAGAGCAGCTCCCAAAGTGCAAACAACCAGCGATTTCTCCACACGATAGGTTTAAAGGCTTAGTGCTCTTGCTATTCCTCCCCTTCCCTTACCAGCGCTTGCACAGCTAAACACACACTGCGGATCTGCCCTTGCCTTGCCTCCCAGCACTCCCAATACACATTCTCAAGCTCACTCTCGCTCTCGGCACAGACTAGCTCCCAAAGTGAAAACGTTGGGCAATTTCTCCCACCCCTTATTCTAAGGCCTTAGTTCTGTGAAAGCGCTGGCACGGGACGGTGAGGAGCAGCAAGAGCTTCCAGTGCGGGCTCCTGTGGTGTGGGAGAAAGCGCTGGACGTTTGCATCGTCGCAGCAGGGCTCTGCCGATCGGGACAGTGAGACAGAGTGCTGGCAGTTCTAGGAGCTGGGCAAGCTGGGAGCCCCAGTGTGTATTTGGCTGTAAATGAAGTGGCAAGCGAAGCCGAAGAGCAGCAAGAGCTTTGGGGGCTTTCGCCTTTGCTGTGGGAGAACTCGCCGGACGTTTGCAGTGTCGCAGCAGGGCTCTGCCCATCGGGCCAGTGAGACAGAGTGCTGGCAGGGTTCGGAGCTGGGCAAGCACGCAGCTGCAGCGTGTGTTTGGCTGTGAAAGCGGTGGTGAGGGAAGGTGGGGAGCAGCAGCTTTCTGTGCTGTCCCCTTTGCTGTGGGCAAAATGGCTGGACGTTTGCACTTTGCGAGCCAATCTGTGCCGAGAGTGAGAGTGAGCCTGAGACTGTGTATTCAGAGTGCGTGGAGGAAAAGCAAGTGCAGTTCACCAGCGTGTGTGTGTGTCTCGCTATGAAAGCGCTGGCAAAGGAAGGTGAGGAAGAGCGAGAGCTTTCCGTGGTGGTACCTTTGCTGTGGGAGAACGAGCTGGACGTTTGCAGTGTCGGAGCAGGGCTCTGGCCATCGTGAGAGTGAGAGAGAGTGTTGGCAGCGTTCGGAGTTAAGCAAGGACGGAGCGCCGCTGTGCGCGATCGGCAGAGCCCTGCTCCGACGTGGCAAACGTCCAGCTCGTTCTCCCACACCAATAGCGCCAGCACTGAAAGTGCTTGCTGCTCCTCACCCTGCCTTGCCAGCGCTTTCGCAGCATAACACACACTGGTGAACTGCACTTGCCTTTCCTCCAGGCACTTCAAATACACATTCTCAAGCTCCCTCTCATTCTCGGCAGAGAGCAGCTCCCAAAGTGCAAACGACCAGCGATTTCTCCACACGATAGGTCTAAAGGCTTAGTGCTCTTGCTGTTCCTCCCCTTCCCTTACCAGCGCTTGCACAGCTAAACACACACTGCGGATCTGCCCTTGCCTTGCCTCCCAGCACTCCCAATACACATTCTCAAGCTCACTCTCGCTCTCGGCACAGACTAGCTCCCAAAGTGAAAACGTCGGGCAATTTCTCCCACCCCTTATTCTAAGGCCTTAGTTCTGTGAAAGCGCTGGCACGGGACGGTGAGGAGCAGCAAGAGCTTCCAGTGCGGGCTCCTGTGGTGTGGGAGAAAGCGCTGGACGTTTGCATCGTCGCAGCAGGGCTCTGCCGATCGGGACAGTGAGACAGAGTGCTGGCAGTTCTAGGAGCTGGGCAAGCTGGGAGCCCCAGTGTGTATTTGGCTGTAAATGAAGTGGCAAGCGAAGCCGAAGAGCAGCAAGAGCTTTGGGGGCTTTCGCCTTTGCTGTGGGAGAACTCGCCGGACGTTTGCAGTGTCGCAGCAGGGCTCTGCCCATCGGGCCAGTGAGACAGAGTGCTGGCAGGGTTCGGAGCTGGGCAAGCACGCAGCTGCAGCGTGTGTTTGGCTGTGAAAGCGGTGGTGAGGGAAGGTGGGGAGCAGCAGCTTTCTGTGCTGTCCCCTTTGCTGTGGGCAAAATGGCTGGACGTTTGCACTTTGCGAGCCAATCTGTGCCGAGAGTGAGAGTGAGCCTGAGACTGTGTATTCAGAGTGCGTGGAGGAAAAGCAAGTGCAGTTCACCAGCGTGTGTGTGTGTCTCGCTATGAAAGCGCTGGCAAAGGAAGGTGAGGAAGAGCAAGAGCTTTCCGTGGTGGTACCTTTGCTGTGGGAGAACGAGCTGGACGTTTGCAGTGTCGGAGCAGGGCTCTGGCCATCGTGAGAGTGAGAGAGCGTGTTGGCAGCGTTCGGAGTTAAGCAAGGACGGAGCGCCGCTGTGTGCGATCTGCATAGCCCTGCTCCGACACGGCAAACGTCCAGCTCGTTCTCCCACACCAATAGCGCCAGCACTGAAAGTGCTTGCTGCTCCTCACCCTGCCTTGCCAGCGCTTTCGCAGCATAACACACACTGGTGAACTGCACTTGCCTTTCCTCCAGGCACTTCGAATACACATTCTCAAGCTCCCTCTCATTCTCGGCAGAGAGCAGCTCCCAAAGTGCAAACGACCAGCGATTTCTCCACACGATAGGTCTAAAGGCTTAGTGCTCTTGCTGTTCCTCCCCTTCCCTTACCAGCGCTTGCACAGCTAAGCACACACTGCGGATCTGCCCTTGCCTTGCCTCCCAGCACTCCCAATACACATTCTCAAGCTCACTCTCACTCTCGGCACAGACTAGCTCCCAAAGTGAAAATGTCGGGCAATTTCTCCCACCCCTTATTCTAAGGCCTTCGTTCTGTGAAAGCGCTGGCACGGGACGGTGAGGAGCAGCAAGAGCTTCCAGTGCGGGCACCTGTGGTGTGGGAGAAAGCGCTGGACGTTTGCATCGTCGCAGCAGGGCTCTGCCGATCGGGCCAGTGAGACAGAGTGCTGGCAGTTCTAGGAGCTGGGCAAGCTCGGAGCCCCAGTGTGTATTTGGCTGTAAATGAAGTGGCAAGCGAAGCCGAAGAGCAGCAAGAGCTTTGGGGGCTTTCACCTTTGCTGTGGGAGAACTCGCCGGACGTTTGCAGTGTCGCAGCAGGGCTCTGCCCATCGGGCCAGTGAGACAGAGTGCTGGCAGGGTTCGGAGCTGGGCAAGCACGCAGCTGCAGCGTGTGTTTGGCTGTGAAAGCGGTGGTGAGGGAAGGTGGGGAGCAGCAGCTTTCTGTGCTGTCCCCTTTGCTGTGGGCAAAATGGCTGGACGTTTGCACTTTGCGAGCCAATCTGTGCCGAGAGTGAGAGTGAGCCTGAGACTGTGTATTCAGAGTGCGTGGAGGAAAAGCAAGTGCAGTTCACCAGCGTGTGTGTGTGTCTCGCTATGAAAGCGCTGGCAAAGGAAGGTGAGGAAGAGCGAGAGCTTTCCGTGGTGGTACCTTTGCTGTGGGAGAACGAGCTGGACGTTTGCAGTGTCGGAGCAGGGCTCTGGCGATCGTGAGAGTGAGCGAGAGTGTTGGCAGCGTTCGGAGTTAAGCAAGGACGGAGCGCCGCTGTGCGCGATCGGCAGAGCCCTGCTCCGACGCGGCAAACGTCCAGCTCGTTCTCCCACACCAATAGCGCCAGCACTGAAAGTGCTTGCTGCTCCTCACCCTGCCTTGCCAGCGCTTTCGCAGCATAACACACAACGGTGAACTGCACTTGCCTTTCCTCCAGGCACTTCGAATACACATTCTCAAGCTCCCTCTCATTCTCGGCAGAGAGCAGCTCCCAAAGTGCAAACGACCAGCGATTTCTCCACACGATAGGTCTAAAGGCTTAGTGCTCTTGCTGTTCCTCCCCTTCCCTTACCAGCGCTTGCACAGCTAAACACACACTGCGGATCTGCCCTTGCCTTGCCTCCCAGCACTCCCAATACACATTCTCAAGCTCACTCTCGCTCTCGGCACAGACTAGCTCCCAAAGTGAAAACGTCGGGCAATTTCTCCCACCCCTTATTCTAAGGCCTTAGTTCTGTGAAAGCGCTGGCACGGGACGGTGAGGAGCAGCAAGAGCTTCCAGTGCGGGCTCCTGTGGTGTGGGAGAAAGCGCTGGACGTTTGCATCGTCGCAGCAGGGCTCTGCCGATCGGGACAGTGAGACAGAGTGCTGGCAGTTCTAGGAGCTGGGCAAGCTGGGAGCCCCAGTGTGTATTTGGCTGTAAATGAAGTGGCAAGCGAAGCCGAAGAGCAGCAAGAGCTTTGGGGGCTTTCGCCTTTGCTGTGGGAGAACTCGCCGGACGTTTGCAGTGTCGCAGCAGGGCTCTGCCCATCGGGCCAGTGAGACAGAGTGCTGGCAGGGTTCGGAGCTGGGCAAGCACACAGCTGCAGCGTGTGTTTGGCTGTGAAAGCGGTGGTGAGGGAAGGTGGGGAGCAGCAGCTTTCTGTGCTGTCCCCTTTGCTGTGGGCAAAATGGCTGGACGTTTGCACTTTGCGAGCCAATCTGTGCCGAGAGTGAGAGTGAGCCTGAGACTGTGTATTCAGAGTGCGTGGAGGAAAAGCAAGTGCAGTTCACCAGCGTGTGTGTGTGTCTCGCTATGAAAGCGCTGGCAAAGGAAGGTGAGGAAGAGCGAGAGCTTTCCGTGGTGGTACCTTTGCTGTGGGAGAACGAGCTGGACGTTTGCAGTGTCGGAGCAGGGCTCTGGCCATCGTGAGAGTGAGAGAGCGTGTTGGCAGCGTTCGGAGTTAAGCAAGGACGGAGCGCCGCTGTGTGCGATCTGCATAGCCCTGCTCCGACACGGCAAACGTCCAGCTCGTTCTCCCACACCAATAGCGCCAGCACTGAAAGTGCTTGCTGCTCCTCACCCTGCCTTGCCAGCGCTTTCGCAGCATAACACACACTGGTGAACTGCACTTGCCTTTCCTCCAGGCACTTCGAATACACATTCTCAAGCTCCCTCTCATTCTCGGCAGAGAGCAGCTCCCAAAGTGCAAACGACCAGCGATTTCTCCACACGATAGGTCTAAAGGCTTAGTGCTCTTGCTGTTCCTCCCCTTCCCTTACCAGCGCTTGCACAGCTAAGCACACACTGCGGATCTGCCCTTGCCTTGCCTCCCAGCACTCCCAATACACATTCTCAAGCTCACTCTCACTCTCGGCACAGACTAGCTCCCAAAGTGAAAACGTCGGGCAATTTCTCCCACCCCTTATTCTAAGGCCTTCGTTCTGTGAAAGCGCTGGCACGGGACGGTGAGGAGCAGCAAGACCTTCAAGTGCGGGCACCTGTGGTGTGGGAGAAAGCGCTGGACGTTTGCAGTGTCGCAGCAGGGCTCTGCCCATCGGGACAGTGACACAGAGTGCTGGCAGGGTTCGGAGCTGGGCAAGCACGCAGCTGCAGCGTGTGTTTGGCTGTGAAAGCGGTGGTGAGGGAAGGTGGGGAGCAGCAGCTTTCTGTGCTGTCCCCTTTGCTGTGGGCAAAATGGCTGGACGTTTGCACTTTGCGAGCCAATCTGTGCCGAGAGTGAGAGTGAGCCTGAGACTGTGTATTCAGAGTGCGTGGAGGAAAAGCAAGTGCAGTTCACCAGCGTGTGTGTGTGTCTCGCTATGAAAGCGCTGGCAAAGGAAGGTGAGGAAGAGCGAGAGCTTTCCGTGGTGGTACCTTTGCTGTGGGAGAACGAGCTGGACGTTTGCAGTGTCGGAGCAGGGCTCTGGCCATCGTGAGAGTGAGAGAGAGTGTTGGCAGCGTTCGGAGTTAAGCAAGGACGGAGCGCCGCTGTGCGCGATCGGCAGAGCCCTGCTCCGACACGGCAAACGTCCAGCTCGTTCTCCCACACCAATAGCGCCAGCACTGAAAGTGCTTGCTGCTCCTCACCCTGCCTTGCCAGCGCTTTCGCAGCATAACACACACTGGTGAACTGCACTTGCCTTTCCTCCAGGCACTTCGAATACACATTCTCAAGCTCCCTCTCATTCTCGGCAGAGAGCAGCTCCCAAAATGCAAACGACCAGCGATTTCTCCACACGATAGGTCTAAAGGCTTAGTGCTCTTGCTGTTCCTCCCCTTCCCTTACCAGCGCTTGCACAGCTATAACACACACTGCGGATCTGCCCTTGCCTTGCCTCCCAGCACTCCCAATACACATTCTCAAGCTCACTCTCACTCTCGGCACAGACTAGCTCCCAAAGTGAAAACGTCGGGCAATTTCTCCCACCCCTTATTCTAAGGCCTTCGTTCTGTGAAAGCGCTGGCACGGGACGGTGAGGAGCAGCAAGAGCTTCCAGTGCGGGCACCTGTGGTGTGGGAGAAAGCGCTGGACGTTTGCAGTGTCGCAGCAGGGCTCTGCCCATCGGGCCAGTGAGACAGAGTGCTGGCAGGGTTCGGAGCTGGGCAAGCACGCAGCTGCAGCGTGTGTTTGGCTGTGAAAGCGGTGGTGAGGGAAGGTGGGGAGCAGCAGCTTTCTGTGCTGTCCCCTTTGCTGTGGGCAAAATGGCTGGACGTTTGCACTTTGCGAGCCAATCTGTGCCGAGAGTGAGAGTGAGCCTGAGACTGTGTATTCAGAGTGCGTGGAGGAAAAGCAAGTGCAGTTCACCAGCGTGTGTGTGTGTCTCGCTATGAAAGCGCTGGCAAAGGAAGGTGAGGAAGAGCGAGAGCTTTCCGTGGTGGTACCTTTGCTGTGGGAGAACGAGCTGGACGTTTGCAGTGTCGGAGCAGGGCTCTGGCCATCGTGAGAGTGAGAGAGAGTGTTGGCAGCGTTCGGAGTTAAGCAAGGACGGAGCGCCGCTGTGCGCGATCGGCAGAGCCCTGCTCCGACGTGGCAAACGTCCAGCTCGTTCTCCCACACCAATAGCGCCAGCACTGAAAGTGCTTGCTGCTCCTCACCCTGCCTTGCCAGCGCTTTCGCAGCATAACACACACTGGTGAACTGCACTTGCCTTTCCTCCAGGCACTTCAAATACACATTCTCAAGCTCCCTCTCATTCTCGGCAGAGAGCAGCTCCCAAAGTGCAAACGACCAGCGATTTCTCCACACGATAGGTCTAAAGGCTTAGTGCTCTTGCTGTTCCTCCCCTTCCCTTACCAGCGCTTGCACAGCTAAACACACACTGCGGATCTGCCCTTGCCTTGCCTCCCAGCACTCCCAATACACATTCTCAAGCTCACTCTCGCTCTCGGCACAGACTAGCTCCCAAAGTGAAAACGTCGGGCAATTTCTCCCACCCCTTATTCTAAGGCCTTAGTTCTGTGAAAGCGCTGGCACGGGACGGTGAGGAGCAGCAAGAGCTTCCAGTGCGGGCTCCTGTGGTGTGGGAGAAAGCGCTGGACGTTTGCATCGTCGCAGCAGGGCTCTGCCGATCGGGACAGTGAGACAGAGTGCTGGCAGTTCTAGGAGCTGGGCAAGCTGGGAGCCCCAGTGTGTATTTGGCTGTAAATGAAGTGGCAAGCGAAGCCGAAGAGCAGCAAGAGCTTTGGGGGCTTTCGCCTTTGCTGTGGGAGAACTCGCCGGACGTTTGCAGTGTCGCAGCAGGGCTCTGCCCATCGGGCCAGTGAGACAGAGTGCTGGCAGGGTTCGGAGCTGGGCAAGCACGCAGCTGCAGCGTGTGTTTGGCTGTGAAAGCGGTGGTGAGGGAAGGTGGGGAGCAGCAGCTTTCTGTGCTGTCCCCTTTGCTGTGGGCAAAATGGCTGGACGTTTGCACTTTGCGAGCCAATCTGTGCCGAGAGTGAGAGTGAGCCTGAGACTGTGTATTCAGAGTGCGTGGAGGAAAAGCAAGTGCAGTTCACCAGCGTGTGTGTGTGTCTCGCTATGAAAGCGCTGGCAAAGGAAGGTGAGGAAGAGCAAGAGCTTTCCGTGGTGGTACCTTTGCTGTGGGAGAACGAGCTGGACGTTTGCAGTGTCGGAGCAGGGCTCTGGCCATCGTGAGAGTGAGAGAGCGTGTTGGCAGCGTTCGGAGTTAAGCAAGGACGGAGCGCCGCTGTGTGCGATCTGCATAGCCCTGCTCCGACACGGCAAACGTCCAGCTCGTTCTCCCACACCAATAGCGCCAGCACTGAAAGTGCTTGCTGCTCCTCACCCTGCCTTGCCAGCGCTTTCGCAGCATAACACACACTGGTGAACTGCACTTGCCTTTCCTCCAGGCACTTCGAATACACATTCTCAAGCTCCCTCTCATTCTCGGCAGAGAGCAGCTCCCAAAGTGCAAACGACCAGCGATTTCTCCACACGATAGGTCTAAAGGCTTAGTGCTCTTGCTGTTCCTCCCCTTCCCTTACCAGCGCTTGCACAGCTAAGCACACACTGCGGATCTGCCCTTGCCTTGCCTCCCAGCACTCCCAATACACATTCTCAAGCTCACTCTCACTCTCGGCACAGACTAGCTCCCAAAGTGAAAATGTCGGGCAATTTCTCCCACCCCTTATTCTAAGGCCTTCGTTCTGTGAAAGCGCTGGCACGGGACGGTGAGGAGCAGCAAGAGCTTCCAGTGCGGGCACCTGTGGTGTGGGAGAAAGCGCTGGACGTTTGCATCGTCGCAGCAGGGCTCTGCCGATCGGGCCAGTGAGACAGAGTGCTGGCAGTTCTAGGAGCTGGGCAAGCTCGGAGCCCCAGTGTGTATTTGGCTGTAAATGAAGTGGCAAGCGAAGCCGAAGAGCAGCAAGAGCTTTGGGGGCTTTCACCTTTGCTGTGGGAGAACTCGCCGGACGTTTGCAGTGTCGCAGCAGGGCTCTGCCCATCGGGCCAGTGAGACAGAGTGCTGGCAGGGTTCGGAGCTGGGCAAGCACGCAGCTGCAGCGTGTGTTTGGCTGTGAAAGCGGTGGTGAGGGAAGGTGGGGAGCAGCAGCTTTCTGTGCTGTCCCCTTTGCTGTGGGCAAAATGGCTGGACGTTTGCACTTTGCGAGCCAATCTGTGCCGAGAGTGAGAGTGAGCCTGAGACTGTGTATTCAGAGTGCGTGGAGGAAAAGCAAGTGCAGTTCACCAGCGTGTGTGTGTGTCTCGCTATGAAAGCGCTGGCAAAGGAAGGTGAGGAAGAGCGAGAGCTTTCCGTGGTGGTACCTTTGCTGTGGGAGAACGAGCTGGACGTTTGCAGTGTCGGAGCAGGGCTCTGGCGATCGTGAGAGTGAGCGAGAGTGTTGGCAGCGTTCGGAGTTAAGCAAGGACGGAGCGCCGCTGTGCGCGATCGGCAGAGCCCTGCTCCGACGCGGCAAACGTCCAGCTCGTTCTCCCACACCAATAGCGCCAGCACTGAAAGTGCTTGCTGCTCCTCACCCTGCCTTGCCAGCGCTTTCGCAGCATAACACACAACGGTGAACTGCACTTGCCTTTCCTCCAGGCACTTCGAATACACATTCTCAAGCTCCCTCTCATTCTCGGCAGAGAGCAGCTCCCAAAGTGCAAACGACCAGCGATTTCTCCACACGATAGGTCTAAAGGCTTAGTGCTCTTGCTGTTCCTCCCCTTCCCTTACCAGCGCTTGCACAGCTAAACACACACTGCGGATCTGCCCTTGCCTTGCCTCCCAGCACTCCCAATACACATTCTCAAGCTCACTCTCGCTCTCGGCACAGACTAGCTCCCAAAGTGAAAACGTCGGGCAATTTCTCCCACCCCTTATTCTAAGGCCTTAGTTCTGTGAAAGCGCTGGCACGGGACGGTGAGGAGCAGCAAGAGCTTCCAGTGCGGGCTCCTGTGGTGTGGGAGAAAGCGCTGGACGTTTGCATCGTCGCAGCAGGGCTCTGCCGATCGGGACAGTGAGACAGAGTGCTGGCAGTTCTAGGAGCTGGGCAAGCTGGGAGCCCCAGTGTGTATTTGGCTGTAAATGAAGTGGCAAGCGAAGCCGAAGAGCAGCAAGAGCTTTGGGGGCTTTCGCCTTTGCTGTGGGAGAACTCGCCGGACGTTTGCAGTGTCGCAGCAGGGCTCTGCCCATCGGGCCAGTGAGACAGAGTGCTGGCAGGGTTCGGAGCTGGGCAAGCACACAGCTGCAGCGTGTGTTTGGCTGTGAAAGCGGTGGTGAGGGAAGGTGGGGAGCAGCAGCTTTCTGTGCTGTCCCCTTTGCTGTGGGCAAAATGGCTGGACGTTTGCACTTTGCGAGCCAATCTGTGCCGAGAGTGAGAGTGAGCCTGAGACTGTGTATTCAGAGTGCGTGGAGGAAAAGCAAGTGCAGTTCACCAGCGTGTGTGTGTGTCTCGCTATGAAAGCGCTGGCAAAGGAAGGTGAGGAAGAGCGAGAGCTTTCCGTGGTGGTACCTTTGCTGTGGGAGAACGAGCTGGACGTTTGCAGTGTCGGAGCAGGGCTCTGGCCATCGTGAGAGTGAGAGAGCGTGTTGGCAGCGTTCGGAGTTAAGCAAGGACGGAGCGCCGCTGTGTGCGATCTGCATAGCCCTGCTCCGACACGGCAAACGTCCAGCTCGTTCTCCCACACCAATAGCGCCAGCACTGAAAGTGCTTGCTGCTCCTCACCCTGCCTTGCCAGCGCTTTCGCAGCATAACACACACTGGTGAACTGCACTTGCCTTTCCTCCAGGCACTTCGAATACACATTCTCAAGCTCCCTCTCATTCTCGGCAGAGAGCAGCTCCCAAAGTGCAAACGACCAGCGATTTCTCCACACGATAGGTCTAAAGGCTTAGTGCTCTTGCTGTTCCTCCCCTTCCCTTACCAGCGCTTGCACAGCTAAGCACACACTGCGGATCTGCCCTTGCCTTGCCTCCCAGCACTCCCAATACACATTCTCAAGCTCACTCTCACTCTCGGCACAGACTAGCTCCCAAAGTGAAAACGTCGGGCAATTTCTCCCACCCCTTATTCTAAGGCCTTCGTTCTGTGAAAGCGCTGGCACGGGACGGTGAGGAGCAGCAAGACCTTCAAGTGCGGGCACCTGTGGTGTGGGAGAAAGCGCTGGACGTTTGCAGTGTCGCAGCAGGGCTCTGCCCATCGGGACAGTGACACAGAGTGCTGGCAGGGTTCGGAGCTGGGCAAGCACGCAGCTGCAGCGTGTGTTTGGCTGTGAAAGCGGTGGTGAGGGAAGGTGGGGAGCAGCAGCTTTCTGTGCTGTCCCCTTTGCTGTGGGCAAAATGGCTGGACGTTTGCACTTTGCGAGCCAATCTGTGCCGAGAGTGAGAGTGAGCCTGAGACTGTGTATTCAGAGTGCGTGGAGGAAAAGCAAGTGCAGTTCACCAGCGTGTGTGTGTGTCTCGCTATGAAAGCGCTGGCAAAGGAAGGTGAGGAAGAGCGAGAGCTTTCCGTGGTGGTACCTTTGCTGTGGGAGAACGAGCTGGACGTTTGCAGTGTCGGAGCAGGGCTCTGGCCATCGTGAGAGTGAGAGAGAGTGTTGGCAGCGTTCGGAGTTAAGCAAGGACGGAGCGCCGCTGTGCGCGATCGGCAGAGCCCTGCTCCGACACGGCAAACGTCCAGCTCGTTCTCCCACACCAATAGCGCCAGCACTGAAAGTGCTTGCTGCTCCTCACCCTGCCTTGCCAGCGCTTTCGCAGCATAACACACACTGGTGAACTGCACTTGCCTTTCCTCCAGGCACTTCGAATACACATTCTCAAGCTCCCTCTCATTCTCGGCAGAGAGCAGCTCCCAAAATGCAAACGACCAGCGATTTCTCCACACGATAGGTCTAAAGGCTTAGTGCTCTTGCTGTTCCTCCCCTTCCCTTACCAGCGCTTGCACAGCTATAACACACACTGCGGATCTGCCCTTGCCTTGCCTCCCAGCACTCCCAATACACATTCTCAAGCTCACTCTCACTCTCGGCACAGACTAGCTCCCAAAGTGAAAACGTCGGGCAATTTCTCCCACCCCTTATTCTAAGGCCTTCGTTCTGTGAAAGCGCTGGCACGGGACGGTGAGGAGCAGCAAGAGCTTCCAGTGCGGGCACCTGTGGTGTGGGAGAAAGCGCTGGACGTTTGCAGTGTCGCAGCAGGGCTCTGCCCATCGGGCCAGTGAGACAGAGTGCTGGCAGGGTTCGGAGCTGGGCAAGCACGCAGCTGCAGCGTGTGTTTGGCTGTGAAAGCGGTGGTGAGGGAAGGTGGGGAGCAGCAGCTTTCTGTGCTGTCCCCTTTGCTGTGGGCAAAATGGCTGGACGTTTGCACTTTGCGAGCCAATCTGTGCCGAGAGTGAGAGTGAGCCTGAGACTGTGTATTCAGAGTGCGTGGAGGAAAAGCAAGTGCAGTTCACCAGCGTGTGTGTGTGTCTCGCTATGAAAGCGCTGGCAAAGGAAGGTGAGGAAGAGCGAGAGCTTTCCGTGGTGGTACCTTTGCTGTGGGAGAACGAGCTGGACGTTTGCAGTGTCGGAGCAGGGCTCTGGCCATCGTGAGAGTGAGCGAGAGTGTTGGCACCGTTCGGAGTTAAGCAAGGACGGAGCGCCGCTGTGCGCGATCGGCAGAGCCCTGCTCCGACGCGGCAAACGTCCAGCTCGTTCTCCCACACCAATAGCGCCAGCACTGAAAGTGCTTGCTGCTCCTCACCCTGCCTTGCCAGCGCTTTCGCAGCATAACACACACTGGTGAACTGCACTTGCCTTTCCTCCAGGCACTTCGAATACACATTCTCAAGCTCCCTCTCATTCTCGGCAGAGAGCAGCTCCCAAAGTGCAAACGACCAGCGATTTCTCCACAAGATAGGTCTAAAGGCTTAGTGCTCTTGCTGTTCCTCCCCTTCCCTTACCAGCGCTTGCACAGCTAAGCACACACTGCGGATCTGCCCTTGCCTTGCCTCCCAGCACTCCCAATACACATTCTCAAGCTCACTCTCGCTCTCGGCACAGACTAGCTCCCAAAGTGAAAACGTCGGGCAATTTCTCCCACCCCTTATTCTAAGGCCTTAGTTCTGTGAAAGCGCTGGCACGGGACGGTGAGGAGCAGCAAGAGCTTCCAGTGCGGGCTCCTGTGGTGTGGGAGAAAGCGCTGGACGTTTGCATCGTCGCAGCAGGGCTCTGCCGATCGGGACAGTGAGACAGAGTGCTGGCAGTTCTAGGAGCTGGGCAAGCTGGGAGCCCCAGTGTGTATTTGGCTGTAAATGAAGTGGCAAGCGAAGCCGAAGAGCAGCAAGAGCTTTGGGGGCTTTCGCCTTTGCTGTGGGAGAACTCGCCGGACGTTTGCAGTGTCGCAGCAGGGCTCTGCCCATCGGGCCAGTGAGACAGAGTGCTGGCAGGGTTCGGAGCTGGGCAAGCACGCAGCTGCAGCGTGTGTTTGGCTGTGAAAGCGGTGGTGAGGGAAGGTGGGGAGCAGCAGCTTTCTGTGCTGTCCCCTTTGCTGTGGGCAAAATGGCTGGACGTTTGCACTTTGCGAGCCAATCTGTGCCGAGAGTGAGAGTGAGCCTGAGACTGTGTATTCAGAGTGCGTGGAGGAAAAGCAAGTGCAGTTCACCAGCGTGTGTGTGTGTCTCGCTATGAAAGCGCTGGCAAAGGAAGGTGAGGAAGAGCGAGAGCTTTCCGTGGTGGTACCTTTGCTGTGGGAGAACGAGCTGGACGTTTGCAGTGTCGGAGCAGGGCTCTGGCCATCGTGAGAGTGAGCGAGAGTGTTGGCAGCGTTCGGAGTTAAGCAAGGACGGAGCGCCGCTGTGCGCGATCGGCAGAGCCCTGCTCCGACGCGGCAAACGTCCAGCTCGTTCTCCCACACCAATAGCGCCAGCACTGAAAGTGCTTGCTGCTCCTCACCCTGCCTTGCCAGCGCTTTCGCAGCATAACACACACTGGTGAACTGCACTTGCCTTTCCTCCAGGCACTTCGAATACACATTCTCAAGCTCTCTCTCATTCTCGGCAGAGAGCAGCTCCCAAAGTGCAAACAACCAGCGATTTCTCCACACGATAGGTTTAAAGGCTTAGTGCTCTTGCTATTCCTCCCCTTCCCTTACCAGCGCTTGCACAGCTAAACACACACTGCGGATCTGCCCTTGCCTTGCCTCCCAGCACTCCCAATACACATTCTCAAGCTCACTCTCGCTCTCGGCACAGACTAGCTCCCAAAGTGAAAACGTCGGGCAATTTCTCCCACCCCTTATTCTAAGGCCTTAGTTCTGTGAAAGCGCTGGCACGGGACGGTGAGGAGCAGCAAGAGCTTCCAGTGCGGGCTCCTGTGGTGTGGGAGAAAGCGCTGGACGTTTGCATCGTCGCAGCAGGGCTCTGCCGATCGGGACAGTGAGACAGAGTGCTGGCAGTTCTAGGAGCTGGGCAAGCTGGGAGCCCCAGTGTGTATTTGGCTGTAAATGAAGTGGCAAGCGAAGCCGAAGAGCAGCAAGAGCTTTGGGGGCTTTCGCCTTTGCTGTGGGAGAACTCGCCGGACGTTTGCAGTGTCGCAGCAGGGCTCTGCCCATCGGGCCAGTGAGACAGAGTGCTGGCAGGGTTCGGAGCTGGGCAAGCACGCAGCTGCAGCGTGTGTTTGGCTGTGAAAGCGGTGGTGAGGGAAGGTGGGGAGCAGCAGCTTTCTGTGCTGTCCCCTTTGCTGTGGGCAAAATGGCTGGACGTTTGCACTTTGCGAGACAATCTGTGCCGAGAGTGAGAGTGAGCCTGAGACTGTGTATTCAGAGTGCGTGGAGGAAAAGCAAGTGCAGTTCACCAGCGTGTGTGTGTGTCTCGCTATGAAAGCGCTGGCAAAGGAAGGTGAGGAAGAGCGAGAGCTTTCCGTGGTGGTACCTTTGCTGTGGGAGAACGAGCTGGACGTTTGCAGTGTCGGAGCAGGGCTCTGGCCATCGTGAGAGTGAGAGAGAGTGTTGGCAGCGTTCGGAGTTAAGCAAGGACGGAGCGCCGCTGTGCGCGATCGGCAGAGCCCTGCTCCGACACGGCAAACGTCCAGCTCGTTCTCCCACACCAATAGCGCCAGCACTGAAAGTGCTTGCTGCTCCTCACCCTGCCTTGCCAGCGCTTTCGCAGCATAACACACACTGGTGAACTGCACTTGCCTTTCCTCCAGGCACTTCGAATACACATTCTCAAGCTCCCTCTCATTCTCGGCAGAGAGCAGCTCCCAAAGTGCAAACGACCAGCGATTTCTCCACACGATAGGTCTAAAGGCTTAGTGCTCTTGCTGTTCCTCCCCTTCCCTTACCAGCGCTTGCACAGCTAAACACACACTGCGGATCTGCCCTTGCCTTGCCTCCCAGCACTCCCAATACACATTCTCAAGCTCACTCTCACTCTCGGCACAGACTAGCTCCCAAAGTGAAAACGTCGGGCAATTTCTCCCACCCCTTATTCTAAGGCCTTAGTTCTGTGAAAGCGCTGGCACGGGACGGTGAGGAGCAGCAAGAGCTTCCAGTGCGGGCTCCTGTGGTGTGGGAGAAAGCGCTGGACGTTTGCATCGTCGCAGCAGGGCTCTGCCGATCGGGACAGTGAGACAGAGTGCTGGCAGTTCTAGGAGCTGGGCAAGCTGGGAGCCCCAGTGTGTATTTGGCTGTAAATGAAGTGGCAAGCGAAGCCGAAGAGCAGCAAGAGCTTTGGGGGCTTTCGCCTTTGCTGTGGGAGAACTCGCCGGACGTTTGCAGTGTCGCAGCAGGGCTCTGCCCATCGGGCCAGTGAGACAGAGTGCTGGCAGGGTTCGGAGCTGGGCAAGCACGCAGCTGCAGCGTGTGTTTGGCTGTGAAAGCGGTGGTGAGGGAAGGTGGGGAGCAGCAGCTTTCTGTGCTGTCCCCTTTGCTGTGGGCAAAATGGCTGGACGTTTGCACTTTGCGAGCCAATCTGTGCCGAGAGTGAGAGTGAGCCTGAGACTGTGTATTCAGAGTGCGTGGAGGAAAAGCAAGTGCAGTTCACCAGCGTGTGTGTGTGTCTCGCTATGAAAGCGCTGGCAAAGGAAGGTGAGGAAGAGCAAGAGCTTTCCGTGGTGGTACCTTTGCTGTGGGAGAACGAGCTGGACGTTTGCAGTGTCGGAGCAGGGCTCTGGCCATCGTGAGAGTGAGAGAGCGTGTTGGCAGCGTTCGGAGTTAAGCAAGGACGGAGCGCCGCTGTGTGCGATCTGCATAGCCCTGCTCCGACACGGCAAACGTCCAGCTCGTTCTCCCACACCAATAGCGCCAGCACTGAAAGTGCTTGCTGCTCCTCACCCTGCCTTGCCAGCGCTTTCGCAGCATAACACACACTGGTGAACTGCACTTGCCTTTCCTCCAGGCACTTCGAATACACATTCTCAAGCTCCCTCTCATTCTCGGCAGAGAGCAGCTCCCAAAGTGCAAACGACCAGCGATTTCTCCACACGATAGGTCTAAAGGCTTAGTGCTCTTGCTGTTCCTCCCCTTCCCTTACCAGCGCTTGCACAGCTAAGCACACACTGCGGATCTGCCCTTGCCTTGCCTCCCAGCACTCCCAATACACATTCTCAAGCTCACTCTCACTCTCGGCACAGACTAGCTCCCAAAGTGAAAACGTCGGGCAATTTCTCCCACCCCTTATTCTAAGGCCTTCGTTCTGTGAAAGCGCTGGCACGGGACGGTGAGGAGCAGCAAGAGCTTCCAGTGCGGGCACCTGTGGTGTGGGAGAAAGCGCTGGACGTTTGCATCGTCGCAGCAGGGCTCTGCCGATCGGGACAGTGAGACAGAGTGCTGGCAGGGTTCGGAGCTGGGCAAGCACGCAGCTGCAGTGTGTGTTTGGCTGTGAAAGCGGTGGTGAGGGAAGGTGGGGAGCAGCAGCTTTCTGTGCTGTCCCCTTTGCTGTGGGCAAAATGGCTGGACGTTTGCACTTTGCGAGACAATCTGTGCCGAGAGTGAGAGTGAGCCTGAGACTGTGTATTCAGAGTGCGTGGAGGAAAAGCAAGTGCAGTTCACCAGCGTGTGTGTGTGTCTCGCTATGAAAGCGCTGGCAAAGGAAGGTGAGGAAGAGCGAGAGCTTTCCGTGGTGGTACCTTTGCTGTGGGAGAACGAGCTGGACGTTTGCAGTGTCGGAGCAGGGCTCTGGCCATCCTGAGAGTGAGAGAGAGTGTTGGCAGCGTTCGGAGTTAAGCAAGGACGGAGCGCCGCTGTGCGCGATCGGCAGAGCCCTGCTCCGACACGGCAAACGTCCAGCTCGTTCTCCCACACCAATAGCGCCAGCACTGAAAGTGCTTGCTGCTCCTCACCCTGCCTTGCTAGCGCTTTCGCAGCATAACACACACTGGTGAACTGCACTTGCCTTTCCTCCAGGCACTTCGAATACACATTCTCAAGCTCCCTCTCATTCTCGGCAGAGAGCAGCTCCCAAAGTGCAAACGACCAGCGATTTCTCCACACGATAGGTCTAAAGGCTTAGTGCTCTTGCTGTTCCTCCCCTTCCCTTACCAGCGCTTGCACAGCTAAACACACACTGCGGATCTGCCCTTGCCTTGCCTCCCAGCACTCCCAATACACATTCTCAAGCTCACTCTCACTCTCGGCACAGACTAGCTCCCAAAGTGAAAACGTCGGGCAATTTCTCCCACCCCTTATTCTAAGGCCTTCGTTCTGTGAAAGCGCTGGCACGGGACGGTGAGGAGCAGCAAGAGCTTCCAGTGCGGGCACCTGTGGTGTGGGAGAAAGCGCTGGACGTTTGCAGTGTCGCAGCAGGGCTCTGCCCATCGGGCCAGTGAGACAGAGTGCTGGCAGGGTTCGGAGCTGGGCAAGCACGCAGCTGCAGCGTGTGTTTGGCTGTGAAAGCGGTGGTGAGGGAAGGTGGGGAGCAGCAGCTTTCTGTGCTGTCCCCTTTGCTGTGGGCAAAATGGCTGGACGTTTGCACTTTGCGAGCCAATCTGTGCCGAGAGTGAGAGTGAGCCTGAGACTGTGTATTCAGAGTGCGTGGAGGAAAAGCAAGTGCAGTTCACCAGCGTGTGTGTGTGTCTCGCTATGAAAGCGCTGGCAAAGGAAGGTGAGGAAGAGCGAGAGCTTTCCGTGGTGGTACCTTTGCTGTGGGAGAACGAGCTGGACGTTTGCAGTGTCGGAGCAGGGCTCTGGCCATCGTGAGAGTGAGAGAGAGTGTTGGCAGCGTTCGGAGTTAAGCAAGGACGGAGCGCCGCTGTGCGCGATCGGCAGAGCCCTGCTCCGACGTGGCAAACGTCCAGCTCGTTCTCCCACACCAATAGCGCCAGCACTGAAAGTGCTTGCTGCTCCTCACCCTGCCTTGCCAGCGCTTTCGCAGCATAACACACACTGGTGAACTGCACTTGCCTTTCCTCCAGGCACTTCGAATACACATTCTCAAGCTCCCTCTCATTCTCGGCAGAGAGCAGCTCCCAAAGTGCAAACGACCAGCGATTTCTCCACACGATAGGTCTAAAGGCTTAGTGCTCTTGCTGTTCCTCCCCTTCCCTTACCAGCGCTTGCACAGCTAAACACACACTGCGGATCTGCCCTTGCCTTGCCTCCCAGCACTCCCAATACACATTCTCAAGCTCACTCTCACTCTCGGCACAGACTAGCTCCCAAAGTGAAAACGTCGGGCAATTTCTCCCACCCCTTATTCTAAGGCCTTCGTTCTGTGAAAGCGCTGGCACGGGACGGTGAGGAGCAGCAAGAGCTTCCAGTGCGGGCTCCTGTGGTGTGGGAGAAAGCGCTGGACGTTTGCATCGTCGCAGCAGGGCTCTGCCGATCGGGACAGTGAGACAGAGTGCTGGCAGTTCTAGGAGCTGGGCAAGCTGGGAGCCCCAGTGTGTATTTGGCTGTAAATGAAGTGGCAAGCGAAGCCGAAGAGCAGCAAGAGCTTTGGGGGCTTTCGCCTTTGCTGTGGGAGAACTCGCCGGACGTTTGCAGTGTCGCAGCAGGGCTCTGCCCATCGGGCCAGTGAGACAGAGTGCTGGCAGGGTTCGGAGCTGGGCAAGCACGCAGCTGCAGCGTGTGTTTGGCTGTGAAAGCGGTGGTGAGGGAAGGTGGGGAGCAGCAGCTTTCTGTGCTGTCCCCTTTGCTGTGGGCAAAATGGCTGGACGTTTGCACTTTGCGAGCCAATCTGTGCCGAGAGTGAGAGTGAGCCTGAGACTGTGTATTCAGAGTGCGTGGAGGAAAAGCAAGTGCAGTTCACCAGCGTGTGTGTGTGTCTCGCTATGAAAGCGCTGGCAAAGGAAGGTGAGGAAGAGCAAGAGCTTTCCGTGGTGGTACCTTTGCTGTGGGAGAACGAGCTGGACGTTTGCAGTGTCGGAGCAGGGCTCTGGCCATCGTGAGAGTGAGAGAGCGTGTTGGCAGCGTTCGGAGTTAAGCAAGGACGGAGCGCCGCTGTGTGCGATCTGCATAGCCCTGCTCCGACACGGCAAACGTCCAGCTCGTTCTCCCACACCAATAGCGCCAGCACTGAAAGTGCTTGCTGCTCCTCACCCTGCCTTGCCAGCGCTTTCGCAGCATAACACACACTGGTGAACTGCACTTGCCTTTCCTCCAGGCACTTCGAATACACATTCTCAAGCTCCCTCTCATTCTCGGCAGAGAGCAGCTCCCAAAGTGCAAACGACCAGCGATTTCTCCACACGATAGGTCTAAAGGCTTAGTGCTCTTGCTGTTCCTCCCCTTCCCTTACCAGCGCTTGCACAGCTAAGCACACACTGCGGATCTGCCCTTGCCTTGCCTCCCAGCACTCCCAATACACATTCTCAAGCTCACTCTCACTCTCGGCACAGACTAGCTCCCAAAGTGAAAACGTCGGGCAATTTCTCCCACCCCTTATTCTAAGGCCTTCGTTCTGTGAAAGCGCTGGCACGGGACGGTGAGGAGCAGCAAGACCTTCAAGTGCGGGCACCTGTGGTGTGGGAGAAAGCGCTGGACGTTTGCAGTGTCGCAGCAGGGCTCTGCCCATCGGGACAGTGACACAGAGTGCTGGCAGGGTTCGGAGCTGGGCAAGCACGCAGCTGCAGCGTGTGTTTGGCTGTGAAAGCGGTGGTGAGGGAAGGTGGGGAGCAGCAGCTTTCTGTGCTGTCCCCTTTGCTGTGGGCAAAATGGCTGGACGTTTGCACTTTGCGAGCCAATCTGTGCCGAGAGTGAGAGTGAGCCTGAGACTGTGTATTCAGAGTGCGTGGAGGAAAAGCAAGTGCAGTTCACCAGCGTGTGTGTGTGTCTCGCTATGAAAGCGCTGGCAAAGGAAGGTGAGGAAGAGCGAGAGCTTTCCGTGGTGGTACCTTTGCTGTGGGAGAACGAGCTGGACGTTTGCAGTGTCGGAGCAGGGCTCTGGCCATCGTGAGAGTGAGAGAGAGTGTTGGCAGCGTTCGGAGTTAAGCAAGGACGGAGCGCCGCTGTGCGCGATCGGCAGAGCCCTGCTCCGACACGGCAAACGTCCAGCTCGTTCTCCCACACCAATAGCGCCAGCACTGAAAGTGCTTGCTGCTCCTCACCCTGCCTTGCCAGCGCTTTCGCAGCATAACACACACTGGTGAACTGCACTTGCCTTTCCTCCAGGCACTTCGAATACACATTCTCAAGCTCCCTCTCATTCTCGGCAGAGAGCAGCTCCCAAAATGCAAACGACCAGCGATTTCTCCACACGATAGGTCTAAAGGCTTAGTGCTCTTGCTGTTCCTCCCCTTCCCTTACCAGCGCTTGCACAGCTATAACACACACTGCGGATCTGCCCTTGCCTTGCCTCCCAGCACTCCCAATACACATTCTCAAGCTCACTCTCACTCTCGGCACAGACTAGCTCCCAAAGTGAAAACGTCGGGCAATTTCTCCCACCCCTTATTCTAAGGCCTTCGTTCTGTGAAAGCGCTGGCACGGGACGGTGAGGAGCAGCAAGAGCTTCCAGTGCGGGCACCTGTGGTGTGGGAGAAAGCGCTGGACGTTTGCAGTGTCGCAGCAGGGCTCTGCCCATCGGGCCAGTGAGACAGAGTGCTGGCAGGGTTCGGAGCTGGGCAAGCACGCAGCTGCAGCGTGTGTTTGGCTGTGAAAGCGGTGGTGAGGGAAGGTGGGGAGCAGCAGCTTTCTGTGCTGTCCCCTTTGCTGTGGGCAAAATGGCTGGACGTTTGCACTTTGCGAGCCAATCTGTGCCGAGAGTGAGAGTGAGCCTGAGACTGTGTATTCAGAGTGCGTGGAGGAAAAGCAAGTGCAGTTCACCAGCGTGTGTGTGTGTCTCGCTATGAAAGCGCTGGCAAAGGAAGGTGAGGAAGAGCGAGAGCTTTCCGTGGTGGTACCTTTGCTGTGGGAGAACGAGCTGGACGTTTGCAGTGTCGGAGCAGGGCTCTGGCCATCGTGAGAGTGAGCGAGAGTGTTGGCACCGTTCGGAGTTAAGCAAGGACGGAGCGCCGCTGTGCGCGATCGGCAGAGCCCTGCTCCGACGCGGCAAACGTCCAGCTCGTTCTCCCACACCAATAGCGCCAGCACTGAAAGTGCTTGCTGCTCCTCACCCTGCCTTGCCAGCGCTTTCGCAGCATAACACACACTGGTGAACTGCACTTGCCTTTCCTCCAGGCACTTCGAATACACATTCTCAAGCTCCCTCTCATTCTCGGCAGAGAGCAGCTCCCAAAGTGCAAACGACCAGCGATTTCTCCACAAGATAGGTCTAAAGGCTTAGTGCTCTTGCTGTTCCTCCCCTTCCCTTACCAGCGCTTGCACAGCTAAGCACACACTGCGGATCTGCCCTTGCCTTGCCTCCCAGCACTCCCAATACACATTCTCAAGCTCACTCTCGCTCTCGGCACAGACTAGCTCCCAAAGTGAAAACGTCGGGCAATTTCTCCCACCCCTTATTCTAAGGCCTTAGTTCTGTGAAAGCGCTGGCACGGGACGGTGAGGAGCAGCAAGAGCTTCCAGTGCGGGCTCCTGTGGTGTGGGAGAAAGCGCTGGACGTTTGCATCGTCGCAGCAGGGCTCTGCCGATCGGGACAGTGAGACAGAGTGCTGGCAGTTCTAGGAGCTGGGCAAGCTGGGAGCCCCAGTGTGTATTTGGCTGTAAATGAAGTGGCAAGCGAAGCCGAAGAGCAGCAAGAGCTTTGGGGGCTTTCGCCTTTGCTGTGGGAGAACTCGCCGGACGTTTGCAGTGTCGCAGCAGGGCTCTGCCCATCGGGCCAGTGAGACAGAGTGCTGGCAGGGTTCGGAGCTGGGCAAGCACGCAGCTGCAGCGTGTGTTTGGCTGTGAAAGCGGTGGTGAGGGAAGGTGGGGAGCAGCAGCTTTCTGTGCTGTCCCCTTTGCTGTGGGCAAAATGGCTGGACGTTTGCACTTTGCGAGCCAATCTGTGCCGAGAGTGAGAGTGAGCCTGAGACTGTGTATTCAGAGTGCGTGGAGGAAAAGCAAGTGCAGTTCACCAGCGTGTGTGTGTGTCTCGCTATGAAAGCGCTGGCAAAGGAAGGTGAGGAAGAGCGAGAGCTTTCCGTGGTGGTACCTTTGCTGTGGGAGAACGAGCTGGACGTTTGCAGTGTCGGAGCAGGGCTCTGGCCATCGTGAGAGTGAGCGAGAGTGTTGGCAGCGTTCGGAGTTAAGCAAGGACGGAGCGCCGCTGTGCGCGATCGGCAGAGCCCTGCTCCGACGCGGCAAACGTCCAGCTCGTTCTCCCACACCAATAGCGCCAGCACTGAAAGTGCTTGCTGCTCCTCACCCTGCCTTGCCAGCGCTTTCGCAGCATAACACACACTGGTGAACTGCACTTGCCTTTCCTCCAGGCACTTCGAATACACATTCTCAAGCTCTCTCTCATTCTCGGCAGAGAGCAGCTCCCAAAGTGCAAACAACCAGCGATTTCTCCACACGATAGGTTTAAAGGCTTAGTGCTCTTGCTATTCCTCCCCTTCCCTTACCAGCGCTTGCACAGCTAAACACACACTGCGGATCTGCCCTTGCCTTGCCTCCCAGCACTCCCAATACACATTCTCAAGCTCACTCTCGCTCTCGGCACAGACTAGCTCCCAAAGTGAAAACGTCGGGCAATTTCTCCCACCCCTTATTCTAAGGCCTTAGTTCTGTGAAAGCGCTGGCACGGGACGGTGAGGAGCAGCAAGAGCTTCCAGTGCGGGCTCCTGTGGTGTGGGAGAAAGCGCTGGACGTTTGCATCGTCGCAGCAGGGCTCTGCCGATCGGGACAGTGAGACAGAGTGCTGGCAGTTCTAGGAGCTGGGCAAGCTGGGAGCCCCAGTGTGTATTTGGCTGTAAATGAAGTGGCAAGCGAAGCCGAAGAGCAGCAAGAGCTTTGGGGGCTTTCGCCTTTGCTGTGGGAGAACTCGCCGGACGTTTGCAGTGTCGCAGCAGGGCTCTGCCCATCGGGCCAGTGAGACAGAGTGCTGGCAGGGTTCGGAGCTGGGCAAGCACGCAGCTGCAGCGTGTGTTTGGCTGTGAAAGCGGTGGTGAGGGAAGGTGGGGAGCAGCAGCTTTCTGTGCTGTCCCCTTTGCTGTGGGCAAAATGGCTGGACGTTTGCACTTTGCGAGCCAATCTGTGCCGAGAGTGAGAGTGAGCCTGAGACTGTGTATTCAGAGTGCGTGGAGGAAAAGCAAGTGCAGTTCACCAGCGTGTGTGTGTGTCTCGCTATGAAAGCGCTGGCAAAGGAAGGTGAGGAAGAGCGAGAGCTTTCCGTGGTGGTACCTTTGCTGTGGGAGAACGAGCTGGACGTTTGCAGTGTCGGAGCAGGGCTCTGGCCATCGTGAGAGTGAGAGAGAGTGTTGGCAGCGTTCGGAGTTAAGCAAGGACGGAGCGCCGCTGTGCGCGATCGGCAGAGCCCTGCTCCGACACGGCAAACGTCCAGCTCGTTCTCCCACACCAATAGCGCCAGCACTGAAAGTGCTTGCTGCTCCTCACCCTGCCTTGCCAGCGCTTTCGCAGCATAACACACACTGGTGAACTGCACTTGCCTTTCCTCCAGGCACTTCGAATACACATTCTCAAGCTCCCTCTCATTCTCGGCAGAGAGCAGCTCCCAAAGTGCAAACGACCAGCGATTTCTCCACACGATAGGTCTAAAGGCTTAGTGCTCTTGCTGTTCCTCCCCTTCCCTTACCAGCGCTTGCACAGCTAAACACACACTGCGGATCTGCCCTTGCCTTGCCTCCCAGCACTCCCAATACACATTCTCAAGCTCACTCTCACTCTCGGCACAGACTAGCTCCCAAAGTGAAAACGTCGGGCAATTTCTCCCACCCCTTATTCTAAGGCCTTAGTTCTGTGAAAGCGCTGGCACGGGACGGTGAGGAGCAGCAAGAGCTTCCAGTGCGGGCTCCTGTGGTGTGGGAGAAAGCGCTGGACGTTTGCATCGTCGCAGCAGGGCTCTGCCGATCGGGACAGTGAGACAGAGTGCTGGCAGTTCTAGGAGCTGGGCAAGCTGGGAGCCCCAGTGTGTATTTGGCTGTAAATGAAGTGGCAAGCGAAGCCGAAGAGCAGCAAGAGCTTTGGGGGCTTTCGCCTTTGCTGTGGGAGAACTCGCCGGACGTTTGCAGTGTCGCAGCAGGGCTCTGCCCATCGGGCCAGTGAGACAGAGTGCTGGCAGGGTTCGGAGCTGGGCAAGCACGCAGCTGCAGCGTGTGTTTGGCTGTGAAAGCGGTGGTGAGGGAAGGTGGGGAGCAGCAGCTTTCTGTGCTGTCCCCTTTGCTGTGGGCAAAATGGCTGGACGTTTGCACTTTGCGAGCCAATCTGTGCCGAGAGTGAGAGTGAGCCTGAGACTGTGTATTCAGAGTGCGTGGAGGAAAAGCAAGTGCAGTTCACCAGCGTGTGTGTGTGTCTCGCTATGAAAGCGCTGGCAAAGGAAGGTGAGGAAGAGCAAGAGCTTTCCGTGGTGGTACCTTTGCTGTGGGAGAACGAGCTGGACGTTTGCAGTGTCGGAGCAGGGCTCTGGCCATCGTGAGAGTGAGAGAGCGTGTTGGCAGCGTTCGGAGTTAAGCAAGGACGGAGCGCCGCTGTGTGCGATCTGCATAGCCCTGCTCCGACACGGCAAACGTCCAGCTCGTTCTCCCACACCAATAGCGCCAGCACTGAAAGTGCTTGCTGCTCCTCACCCTGCCTTGCCAGCGCTTTCGCAGCATAACACACACTGGTGAACTGCACTTGCCTTTCCTCCAGGCACTTCGAATACACATTCTCAAGCTCCCTCTCATTCTCGGCAGAGAGCAGCTCCCAAAGTGCAAACGACCAGCGATTTCTCCACACGATAGGTCTAAAGGCTTAGTGCTCTTGCTGTTCCTCCCCTTCCCTTACCAGCGCTTGCACAGCTAAGCACACACTGCGGATCTGCCCTTGCCTTGCCTCCCAGCACTCCCAATACACATTCTCAAGCTCACTCTCACTCTCGGCACAGACTAGCTCCCAAAGTGAAAACGTCGGGCAATTTCTCCCACCCCTTATTCTAAGGCCTTCGTTCTGTGAAAGCGCTGGCACGGGACGGTGAGGAGCAGCAAGAGCTTCCAGTGCGGGCACCTGTGGTGTGGGAGAAAGCGCTGGACGTTTGCATCGTCGCAGCAGGGCTCTGCCGATCGGGACAGTGAGACAGAGTGCTGGCAGGGTTCGGAGCTGGGCAAGCACGCAGCTGCAGTGTGTGTTTGGCTGTGAAAGCGGTGGTGAGGGAAGGTGGGGAGCAGCAGCTTTCTGTGCTGTCCCCTTTGCTGTGGGCAAAATGGCTGGACGTTTGCACTTTGCGAGACAATCTGTGCCGAGAGTGAGAGTGAGCCTGAGACTGTGTATTCAGAGTGCGTGGAGGAAAAGCAAGTGCAGTTCACCAGCGTGTGTGTGTGTCTCGCTATGAAAGCGCTGGCAAAGGAAGGTGAGGAAGAGCGAGAGCTTTCCGTGGTGGTACCTTTGCTGTGGGAGAACGAGCTGGACGTTTGCAGTGTCGGAGCAGGGCTCTGGCCATCCTGAGAGTGAGAGAGAGTGTTGGCAGCGTTCGGAGTTAAGCAAGGACGGAGCGCCGCTGTGCGCGATCGGCAGAGCCCTGCTCCGACACGGCAAACGTCCAGCTCGTTCTCCCACACCAATAGCGCCAGCACTGAAAGTGCTTGCTGCTCCTCACCCTGCCTTGCTAGCGCTTTCGCAGCATAACACACACTGGTGAACTGCACTTGCCTTTCCTCCAGGCACTTCGAATACACATTCTCAAGCTCCCTCTCATTCTCGGCAGAGAGCAGCTCCCAAAGTGCAAACGACCAGCGATTTCTCCACACGATAGGTCTAAAGGCTTAGTGCTCTTGCTGTTCCTCCCCTTCCCTTACCAGCGCTTGCACAGCTAAACACACACTGCGGATCTGCCCTTGCCTTGCCTCCCAGCACTCCCAATACACATTCTCAAGCTCACTCTCACTCTCGGCACAGACTAGCTCCCAAAGTGAAAACGTCGGGCAATTTCTCCCACCCCTTATTCTAAGGCCTTCGTTCTGTGAAAGCGCTGGCACGGGACGGTGAGGAGCAGCAAGAGCTTCCAGTGCGGGCACCTGTGGTGTGGGAGAAAGCGCTGGACGTTTGCAGTGTCGCAGCAGGGCTCTGCCCATCGGGCCAGTGAGACAGAGTGCTGGCAGGGTTCGGAGCTGGGCAAGCACGCAGCTGCAGCGTGTGTTTGGCTGTGAAAGCGGTGGTGAGGGAAGGTGGGGAGCAGCAGCTTTCTGTGCTGTCCCCTTTGCTGTGGGCAAAATGGCTGGACGTTTGCACTTTGCGAGCCAATCTGTGCCGAGAGTGAGAGTGAGCCTGAGACTGTGTATTCAGAGTGCGTGGAGGAAAAGCAAGTGCAGTTCACCAGCGTGTGTGTGTGTCTCGCTATGAAAGCGCTGGCAAAGGAAGGTGAGGAAGAGCGAGAGCTTTCCGTGGTGGTACCTTTGCTGTGGGAGAACGAGCTGGACGTTTGCAGTGTCGGAGCAGGGCTCTGGCCATCGTGAGAGTGAGAGAGAGTGTTGGCAGCGTTCGGAGTTAAGCAAGGACGGAGCGCCGCTGTGCGCGATCGGCAGAGCCCTGCTCCGACGTGGCAAACGTCCAGCTCGTTCTCCCACACCAATAGCGCCAGCACTGAAAGTGCTTGCTGCTCCTCACCCTGCCTTGCCAGCGCTTTCGCAGCATAACACACACTGGTGAACTGCACTTGCCTTTCCTCCAGGCACTTCGAATACACATTCTCAAGCTCCCTCTCATTCTCGGCAGAGAGCAGCTCCCAAAGTGCAAACGACCAGCGATTTCTCCACACGATAGGTCTAAAGGCTTAGTGCTCTTGCTGTTCCTCCCCTTCCCTTACCAGCGCTTGCACAGCTAAACACACACTGCGGATCTGCCCTTGCCTTGCCTCCCAGCACTCCCAATACACATTCTCAAGCTCACTCTCACTCTCGGCACAGACTAGCTCCCAAAGTGAAAACGTCGGGCAATTTCTCCCACCCCTTATTCTAAGGCCTTCGTTCTGTGAAAGCGCTGGCACGGGACGGTGAGGAGCAGCAAGAGCTTCCAGTGCGGGCTCCTGTGGTGTGGGAGAAAGCGCTGGACGTTTGCATCGTCGCAGCAGGGCTCTGCCGATCGGGACAGTGAGACAGAGTGCTGGCAGTTCTAGGAGCTGGGCAAGCTGGGAGCCCCAGTGTGTATTTGGCTGTAAATGAAGTGGCAAGCGAAGCCGAAGAGCAGCAAGAGCTTTGGGGGCTTTCGCCTTTGCTGTGGGAGAACTCGCCGGACGTTTGCAGTGTCGCAGCAGGGCTCTGCCCATCGGGCCAGTGAGACAGAGTGCTGGCAGGGTTCGGAGCTGGGCAAGCACGCAGCTGCAGCGTGTGTTTGGCTGTGAAAGCGGTGGTGAGGGAAGGTGGGGAGCAGCAGCTTTCTGTGCTGTCCCCTTTGCTGTGGGCAAAATGGCTGGACGTTTGCACTTTGCGAGCCAATCTGTGCCGAGAGTGAGAGTGAGCCTGAGACTGTGTATTCAGAGTGCGTGGAGGAAAAGCAAGTGCAGTTCACCAGCGTGTGTGTGTGTCTCGCTATGAAAGCGCTGGCAAAGGAAGGTGAGGAAGAGCAAGAGCTTTCCGTGGTGGTACCTTTGCTGTGGGAGAACGAGCTGGACGTTTGCAGTGTCGGAGCAGGGCTCTGGCCATCGTGAGAGTGAGAGAGCGTGTTGGCAGCGTTCGGAGTTAAGCAAGGACGGAGCGCCGCTGTGTGCGATCTGCATAGCCCTGCTCCGACACGGCAAACGTCCAGCTCGTTCTCCCACACCAATAGCGCCAGCACTGAAAGTGCTTGCTGCTCCTCACCCTGCCTTGCCAGCGCTTTCGCAGCATAACACACACTGGTGAACTGCACTTGCCTTTCCTCCAGGCACTTCGAATACACATTCTCAAGCTCCCTCTCATTCTCGGCAGAGAGCAGCTCCCAAAGTGCAAACGACCAGCGATTTCTCCACACGATAGGTCTAAAGGCTTAGTGCTCTTGCTGTTCCTCCCCTTCCCTTACCAGCGCTTGCACAGCTAAGCACACACTGCGGATCTGCCCTTGCCTTGCCTCCCAGCACTCCCAATACACATTCTCAAGCTCACTCTCACTCTCGGCACAGACTAGCTCCCAAAGTGAAAATGTCGGGCAATTTCTCCCACCCCTTATTCTAAGGCCTTCGTTCTGTGAAAGCGCTGGCACGGGACGGTGAGGAGCAGCAAGAGCTTCCAGTGCGGGCCCCTGTGGTGTGGGAGAAAGCGCTGGACGTTTGCATCGTCGCAGCAGGGCTCTGCCGATCGGGCCAGTGAGACAGAGTGCTGGCAGTTCTAGGAGCTGGGCAAGCTCGGAGCCCCAGTGTGTATTTGGCTGTAAATGAAGTGGCAAGCGAAGCCGAAGAGCAGCAAGAGCTTTGGGGGCTTTCACCTTTGCTGTGGGAGAACTCGCCGGACGTTTGCAGTGTCGCAGCAGGGCTCTGCCCATGGGGCCAGTGAGACAGAGTGCTGGCAGGGTTCGGAGCTGGGCAAGCACGCAGCTGCAGCGTGTGTTTGGCTGTGAAAGCGGTGGTGAGGGAAGGTGGGGAGCAGCAGCTTTCTGTGCTGTCCCCTTTGCTGTGGGCAAAATGGCTGGACGTTTGCACTTTGCGAGCCAATCTGTGCCGAGAGTGAGAGTGAGCCTGAGACTGTGTATTCAGAGTGCGTGGAGGAAAAGCAAGTGCAGTTCACCAGCGTGTGTGTGTGTCTCGCTATGAAAGCGCTGGCAAAGGAAGGTGAGGAAGAGCGAGAGCTTTCCGTGGTGGTACCTTTGCTGTGGGAGAACGAGCTGGACGTTTGCAGTGTCGGAGCAGGGCTCTGGCCATCGTGAGAGTGAGAGAGAGTGTTGGCAGCGTTCGGAGTTAAGCAAGGACGGAGCGCCGCTGTGTGCGATCTGCATAGCCCTGCTCCGACATGGCAAACGTCCAGCTCGTTCTCCCACACCAATAGCGCCAGCACTGAAAGTGCTTGCTGCTCCTCACCCTGCCTTGCCAGCGCTTTCGCAGCATAACACACACTGGTGAACTGCACTTGCCTTTCCTCCAGGCACTTCGAATACACATTCTCAAGCTCCCTCTCATTCTCGGCAGAGAGCAGCTCCCAAAGTGCAAACGACCAGCGATTTCTCCACACGATAGGTCTAAAGGCTTAGTGCTCTTGCTGTTCCTCCCCTTCCCTTACCAGCGCTTGCACAGCTAAACACACACTGCGGCTCTGCCCTTGCCTTGCCTCCCAGCACTCCCAATACACATTCTCAAGCTCACTCTCACTCTCGGCACAGACTAGCTCCCAAAGTGAAAACGTCGGGCAATTTCTCCCACCCCTTATTCTAAGGCCTTCGTTCTGTGAAAGCGCTGGCACGGGACGGTGAGGAGCAGCAAGAGCTTCCAGTGCGGGCACCTGTGGTGTGGGAGAAAGCGCTGGACGTTTGCATCGTCGCAGCAGGGCTCTGCCGATCGGGACAGTGAGACAGAGTGCTGGCAGGGTTCGGAGCTGGGCAAGCACGCAGCTGCAGTGTGTGTTTGGCTGTGAAAGCGGTGGTGAGGGAAGGTGGGGAGCAGCAGCTTTCTGTGCTGTCCCCTTTGCTGTGGGCAAAATGGCTGGACGTTTGCACTTTGCGAGACAATCTGTGCCGAGAGTGAGAGTGAGCCTGAGACTGTGTATTCAGAGTGCGTGGAGGAAAAGCAAGTGCAGTTCACCAGCGTGTGTGTGTGTCTCGCTATGAAAGCGCTGGCAAAGGAAGGTGAGGAAGAGCGAGAGCTTTCCGTGGTGGTACCTTTGCTGTGGGAGAACGAGCTGGACGTTTGCAGTGTCGGAGCAGGGCTCTGGCCATCCTGAGAGTGAGAGAGAGTGTTGGCAGCGTTCGGAGTTAAGCAAGGACGGAGCGCCGCTGTGCGCGATCGGCAGAGCCCTGCTCCGACACGGCAAACGTCCAGCTCGTTCTCCCACACCAATAGCGCCAGCACTGAAAGTGCTTGCTGCTCCTCACCCTGCCTTGCTAGCGCTTTCGCAGCATAACACACACTGGTGAACTGCACTTGCCTTTCCTCCAGGCACTTCGAATACACATTCTCAAGCTCCCTCTCATTCTCGGCAGAGAGCAGCTCCCAAAGTGCAAACGACCAGCGATTTCTCCACACGATAGGTCTAAAGGCTTAGTGCTCTTGCTGTTCCTCCCCTTCCCTTACCAGCGCTTGCACAGCTAAACACACACTGCGGATCTGCCCTTGCCTTGCCTCCCAGCACTCCCAATACACATTCTCAAGCTCACTCTCACTCTCGGCACAGACTAGCTCCCAAAGTGAAAACGTCGGGCAATTTCTCCCACCCCTTATTCTAAGGCCTTCGTTCTGTGAAAGCGCTGGCACGGGACGGTGAGGAGCAGCAAGAGCTTCCAGTGCGGGCACCTGTGGTGTGGGAGAAAGCGCTGGACGTTTGCAGTGTCGCAGCAGGGCTCTGCCCATCGGGCCAGTGAGACAGAGTGCTGGCAGGGTTCGGAGCTGGGCAAGCACGCAGCTGCAGCGTGTGTTTGGCTGTGAAAGCGGTGGTGAGGGAAGGTGGGGAGCAGCAGCTTTCTGTGCTGTCCCCTTTGCTGTGGGCAAAATGGCTGGACGTTTGCACTTTGCGAGCCAATCTGTGCCGAGAGTGAGAGTGAGCCTGAGACTGTGTATTCAGCGTGCGTGGAGGAAAAGCAAGTGCAGTTCACCAGCGTGTGTGTGTGTCTCGCTATGAAAGCGCTGGCAAAGGAAGGTGAGGAAGAGCGAGAGCTTTCCGTGGTGGTACCTTTGCTGTGGGAGAACGAGCTGGACGTTTGCAGTGTCGGAGCAGGGCTCTGGCCATCCTGAGAGTGAGAGAGAGTGTTGGCAGCGTTCGGAGTTAAGCAAGGACGGAGCGCCGCTGTGTGCGATCTGCATAGCCCTGCTCCGACACGGCAAACGTCCAGCTCGTTCTCCCACACCAATAGCGCCAGCACTGAAAGTGCTTGCTGCTCCTCACCCTGCCTTGCCAGCGCTTTCGCAGCATAACACACACTGGTGAACTGCACTTGCCTTTCCTCCAGGCACTTCGAATACACATTCTCAAGCTCCCTCTCATTCTCGGCAGAGAGCAGCTCCCAAAGTGCAAACGACCAGCGATTTCTCCACACGATAGGTCTAAAGGCTTAGTGCTCTTGCTGTTCCTCCCCTTCCCTTACCAGCGCTTGCACAGCTAAGCACACACTGCGGCTCTGCCCTTGCCTTGCCTCCCAGCACTCCCAATACACATTCTCAAGCTCACTCTCACTCTCGGCACAGACTAGCTCCCAAAGTGAAAACGTCGGGCAATTTCTCCCACCCCTTATTCTAAGGCCTTAGTTCTGTGAAAGCGCTGGCACGGGACGGTGAGGAGCAGCAAGACCTTCCAGTGCGGGCACCTGTGGTGTTGGAGAAAGCGCTGGACGTTTGCAGTGTCGCAGCAGGGCTCTGCCCGTCGGGACAGTGACACAGAGTGCTGGCAGGGTTCGGAGCTGGGCAAGCACGCAGCTGCAGTGTGTGTTTGGCTGTGAAAGCGGTGGTGAGGGAAGGTGGGGAGCAGCAGCTTTCTGTGCTGTCCCCTTTGCTGTGGGCAAAATGGCTGGACGTTTGCACTTTGCGAGCCAATCTGTGCCAAGAGTGAGAGTGAGCCTGAGACTGTGTATTCAGAGTGCGTGGAGGAAAAGCAAGTGCAGTTCACCAGCGTGTGTGTGTGTCTCGCTATGAAAGCGCTGGCAAAGGAAGGTGAGGAAGAGCGAGAGCTTTCCGTGGTGGTACCTTTGCTGTGGGAGAACGAGCTGGACGTTTGCAGTGTCGGAGCAGGGCTCTGGCCATCGTGAGAGTGAGAGAGAGTGTTGGCAGCGTTCGGAGTTAAGCAAGGACGGAGCGCCGCTGTGTGCGATCGGCAGAGCCCTGCTCCGACACGGCAAACGTCCAGCTCGTTCTCCCACACCAATAGCGCCAGCACTGAAAGTGCTTGCTGCTCCTCACCCTGCCTTGCCAGCGCTTTCGCAGCATAACACACACTGGTGAACTGCACTTGCCTTTCCTCCAGGCACTTCGAATACACATTCTCAAGCTCCCTCTCATTCTCGGCAGAGAGCAGCTCCCAAAGTGCAAACGACCAGCGATTTCTCCACACGATAGGTCTAAAGGCTTAGTGCTCTTGCTGTTCTTCCCCTTCCCTTACCAGCGCTTGCACAGCTAAGCACACACTGCGGATCTGCCCTTGCCTTGCCTCCCAGCACTCCCAATACACATTCTCAAGCTCACTCTCACTCTCGGCACAGACTAGCTCCCAAAGTGAAAACGTCGGGCAATTTCTCCCACCCCTTATTCTAAGGCCTTCGTTCTGTGAAAGCGCTGGCACGGGACGGTGAGGAGCAGCAAGAGCTTCCAGTGCGGGCACCTGTGGTGTGGGAGAAAGCGCTGGACGTTTGCAGTGTCGCAGCAGGGCTCTGCCCATCGGGCCAGTGAGACAGAGTGCTGGCAGGGTTCGGAGCTGGGCAAGCACGCAGCTGCAGTGTGTGTTTGGCTGTGAAAGCGGTGGTGAGGGAAGGTGGGGAGCAGCAGCTTTCTGTGCTGTCCCCTTTGCTGTGGGCAAAATGGCTGGACGTTTGCACTTTGCGAGCCAATCTGTGCCGAGAGTGAGAGTGAGCCTGAGACTGTGTATTCAGAGTGCGTGGAGGAAAAGCAAGTGCAGTTCACCAGCGTGTGTGTGTGTCTCGCTATGAAAGCGCTGGCAAAGGAAGGTGAGGAAGAGCGAGAGCTTTCCGTGGTGGTACCTTTGCTGTGGGAGAACGAGCTGGACGTTTGCAGTGTCGGAGCAGGGCTCTGGCCATCGTGAGAGTGAGAGAGAGTGTTGGCAGCGTTCGGAGTTAAGCAAGGACGGAGCGCCGCTGTGCGCGATCGGCAGAGCCCTGCTCCGACACGGCAAACATCCAGCTCGTTCTCCCACACCAATAGCGCCAGCACTGAAAGTGCTTGCTGCTCCTCACCCTGCCTTGCCAGCGCTTTCGCAGCATAACACACACTGGTGAACTGCACTTGCCTTTCCTCCAGGCACTTCGAATACACATTCTCAAGCTCCCTCTCATTCTCGGCAGAGAGCAGCTCCCAAAGTGCAAACGACCAGCGATTTCTCCACACGATAGGTCTAAAGGCTTAGTGCTCTTGCTGTTCCTCCCCTTCCCTTACCAGCGCTTGCACAGCTAAGCACACACTGCGGATCTGCCCTTGCCTTGCCTCCCAGCACTCCCAATACACATTCTCAAGCTCACTCTCACTCTCGGCACAGACTAGCTCCCAAAGTGAAAACGTCGGGCAATTTCTCCCACCCCTTATTCTAAGGCCTTAGTTCTGTGAAAGCGCTGGCACGGGACGGTGAGGAGCAGCAAGAGCTTCCAGTGCGGGCACCTGTGGTGTGGGAGAAAGCGCTGGACGTTTGCAGTGTCGCAGCAGGGCTCTGCCCATCGGGCCAGTGAGACAGAGTGCTGGCAGGGTTCGGAGCTGGGCAAGCACGCAGCTGCAGCGTGTGTTTGGCTGTGAAAGCGGTGGTGAGGGAAGGTGGGGAGCAGCAGCTTTCTGTGCTGTCCCCTTTGCTGTGGGCAAAATGGCTGGACGTTTGCACTTTGCGAGCCAATCTGTGCCGAGAGTGAGAGTGAGCCTGAGACTGTGTATTCAGAGTGCGTGGAGGAAAAGCAAGTGCAGTTCACCAGCGTGTGTGTGTGTCTCGCTATGAAAGCGCTGGCAAAGGAAGGTGAGGAAGAGCGAGAGCTTTCCGTGGTGGTACCTTTGCTGTGGGAGAACGAGCTGGACGTTTGCAGTGTCGGAGCAGGGCTCTGGCCATCTTGAGAGTGAGCGAGAGTGTTGGCACCGTTCGGAGTTAAGCAAGGACGGAGCGCCGCTGTGCGCGATCGGCAGAGCCCTGCTCCGACGTGGCAAACGTCCAGCTCGTTCTCCCACACCAATAGCGCCAGCACTGAAAGTGCTTGCTGCTCCTCACCCTGCCTTGCCAGCGCTTTCGCAGCATAACACACACTGGTGAACTGCACTTGCCTTTCCTCCAGGCACTTCGAATACACATTCTCAAGCTCCCTCTCATTCTCGGCAGAGAGCAGCTCCCAAAGTGCAAACGACCAGCGATTTCTCCACACGATAGGTCTAAAGGCTTAGTGCTCTTGCTGTTCCTCCCCTTCCCTTACCAGCGCTTGCACAGCTAAACACACACTGCGGATCTGCCCTTGCCTTGCCTCCCAGCACTCCCAATACACATTCTCAAGCTCACTCTCACTCTCGGCACAGACTAGCTCCCAAAGTGAAAACGTCGGGCAATTTCTCCCACCCCTTATTCTAAGGCCTTAGTTCTGTGAAAGCGCTGGCACGGGACGGTGAGGAGCAGCAAGAGCTTCCAGTGCGGGCTCCTGTGGTGTGGGAGAAAGCGCTGGACGTTTGCATCGTCGCAGCAGGGCTCTGCCGATCGGGACAGTGAGACAGAGTGCTGGCAGTTCTAGGAGCTGGGCAAGCTGGGAGCCCCAGTGTGTATTTGGCTGTAAATGAAGTGGCAAGCGAAGCCGAAGAGCAGCAAGAGCTTTGGGGGCTTTCGCCTTTGCTGTGGGAGAACTCGCCGGACGTTTGCAGTGTCGCAGCAGGGCTCTGCCCATCGGGCCAGTGAGACAGAGTGCTGGCAGGGTTCGGAGCTGGGCAAGCACGCAGCTGCAGCGTGTGTTTGGCTGTGAAAGCGGTGGTGAGGGAAGGTGGGGAGCAGCAGCTTTCTGTGCTGTCCCCTTTGCTGTGGGCAAAATGGCTGGACGTTTGCACTTTGCGAGCCAATCTGTGCCGAGAGTGAGAGTGAGCCTGAGACTGTGTATTCAGAGTGCGTGGAGGAAAAGCAAGTGCAGTTCACCAGCGTGTGTGTGTGTCTCGCTATGAAAGCGCTGGCAAAGGAAGGTGAGGAAGAGCGAGAGCTTTCCGTGGTGGTACCTTTGCTGTGGGAGAACGAGCTGGACGTTTGCAGTGTCGGAGCAGGGCTCTGGCCATCGTGAGAGTGAGCGAGAGTGTTGGCAGCGTTCGGAGTTAAGCAAGGACGGAGCGCCGCTGTGCGCGATCGGCAGAGCCCTGCTCCGACGCGGCAAACGTCCAGCTCGTTCTCCCACACCAATAGCGCCAGCACTGAAAGTGCTTGCTGCTCCTCACCCTGCCTTGCCAGCGCTTTCGCAGCATAACACACACTGGTGAACTGCACTTGCCTTTCCTCCAGGCACTTCGAATACACATTCTCAAGCTCCCTCTCATTCTCGGCAGAGAGCAGCTCCCAAAGTGCAAACGACCAGCGATTTCTCCACACGATAGGTCTAAAGGCTTAGTGCTCTTGCTGTTCCTCCCCTTCCCTTACCAGCGCTTGCACAGCTAAACACACACTGCGGATCTGCCCTTGCCTTGCCTCCCAGCACTCCCAATACACATTCTCAAGCTCACTCTCACTCTCGGCACAGACTAGCTCCCAAAGTGAAAACGTCGGGCAATTTCTCCCACCCCTTATTCTAAGGCCTTAGTTCTGTGAAAGCGCTGGCACGGGACGGTGAGGAGCAGCAAGAGCTTCCAGTGCGGGCTCCTGTGGTGTGGGAGAAAGCGCTGGACGTTTGCATCGTCGCAGCAGGGCTCTGCCGATCGGGACAGTGAGACAGAGTGCTGGCAGTTCTAGGAGCTGGGCAAGCTGGGAGCCCCAGTGTGTATTTGGCTGTAAATGAAGTGGGAAGCGAAGCCGAAGAGCAGCAAGAGCTTTGGGGGCTTTCACCTTTGCTGTGGGAGAACTCGCCGGACGTTTGCAGTGTCGCAGCAGGGCTCTGCCCATGGGGCCAGTGAGACAGAGTGCTGGCAGGGTTCGGAGCTGGGCAAGCACGCAGCTGCAGCGTGTGTTTGGCTGTGAAAGCGGTGGTGAGGGAAGGTGGGGAGCAGCAGCTTTCTGTGCTGTCCCCTTTGCTGTGGGCAAAATGGCTGGACGTTTGCACTTTGCGAGCCAATCTGTGCCGAGAGTGAGAGTGAGCCTGAGACTGTGTATTCAGAGTGCGTGGAGGAAAAGCAAGTGCAGTTCACCAGCGTGTGTGTGTGTCTCGCTATGAAAGCGCTGGCAAAGGAAGGTGAGGAAGAGCGAGAGCTTTCCGTGGTGGTACCTTTGCTGTGGGAGAACGAGCTGGACGTTTGCAGTGTCGGAGCAGGGCTCTGGCCATCGTGAGAGTGAGCGAGAGTGTTGGCAGCGTTCGGAGTTAAGCAAGGACGGAGCGCCGCTGTGCGCGATCGGCAGAGCCCTGCTCCGACGCGGCAAACGTCCAGCTCGTTCTCCCACACCAATAGCGCCAGCACTGAAAGTGCTTGCTGCTCCTCACCCTGCCTTGCCAGCGCTTTCGCAGCATAACACACACTGGTGAACTGCACTTGCCTTTCCTCCAGGCACTTCGAATACACATTCTCAAGCTCTCTCTCATTCTCGGCAGAGAGCAGCTCCCAAAGTGCAAACAACCAGCGATTTCTCCACACGATAGGTTTAAAGGCTTAGTGCTCTTGCTATTCCTCCCCTTCCCTTACCAGCGCTTGCACAGCTAAACACACACTGCGGATCTGCCCTTGCCTTGCCTCCCAGCACTCCCAATACACATTCTCAAGCTCACTCTCGCTCTCGGCACAGACTAGCTCCCAAAGTGAAAACGTCGGGCAATTTCTCCCACCCCTTATTCTAAGGCCTTAGTTCTGTGAAAGCGCTGGCACGGGACGGTGAGGAGCAGCAAGAGCTTCCAGTGCGGGCTCCTGTGGTGTGGGAGAAAGCGCTGGACGTTTGCATCGTCGCAGCAGGGCTCTGCCGATCGGGACAGTGAGACAGAGTGCTGGCAGTTCTAGGAGCTGGGCAAGCTGGGAGCCCCAGTGTGTATTTGGCTGTAAATGAAGTGGCAAGCGAAGCCGAAGAGCAGCAAGAGCTTTGGGGGCTTTCGCCTTTGCTGTGGGAGAACTCGCCGGACGTTTGCAGTGTCGCAGCAGGGCTCTGCCCATCGGGCCAGTGAGACAGAGTGCTGGCAGGGTTCGGAGCTGGGCAAGCACGCAGCTGCAGCGTGTGTTTGGCTGTGAAAGCGGTGGTGAGGGAAGGTGGGGAGCAGCAGCTTTCTGTGCTGTCCCCTTTGCTGTGGGCAAAATGGCTGGACGTTTGCACTTTGCGAGCCAATCTGTGCCGAGAGTGAGAGTGAGCCTGAGACTGTGTATTCAGAGTGCGTGGAGGAAAAGCAAGTGCAGTTCACCAGCGTGTGTGTGTGTCTCGCTATGAAAGCGCTGGCAAAGGAAGGTGAGGAAGAGCGAGAGCTTTCCGTGGTGGTACCTTTGCTGTGGGAGAACGAGCTGGACGTTTGCAGTGTCGGAGCAGGGCTCTGGCCATCGTGAGAGTGAGAGAGAGTGTTGGCAGCGTTCGGAGTTAAGCAAGGACGGAGCGCCGCTGTGCGCGATCGGCAGAGCCCTGCTCCGACGTGGCAAACGTCCAGCTCGTTCTCCCACACCAATAGCGCCAGCACTGAAAGTGCTTGCTGCTCCTCACCCTGCCTTGCCAGCGCTTTCGCAGCATAACACACACTGGTGAACTGCACTTGCCTTTCCTCCAGGCACTTCGAATACACATTCTCAAGCTCCCTCTCATTCTCGGCAGAGAGCAGCTCCCAAAGTGCAAACGACCAGCGATTTCTCCACACGATAGGTCTAAAGGCTTAGTGCTCTTGCTGTTCCTCCCCTTCCCTTACCAGCGCTTGCACAGCTAAACACACACTGCGGATCTGCCCTTGCCTTGCCTCCCAGCACTCCCAATACACATTCTCAAGCTCACTCTCGCTCTCGGCACAGACTAGCTCCCAAAGTGAAAACGTCGGGCAATTTCTCCCACCCCTTATTCTAAGGCCTTAGTTCTGTGAAAGCGCTGGCACGGGACGGTGAGGAGCAGCAAGAGCTTCCAGTGCGGGCTCCTGTGGTGTGGGAGAAAGCGCTGGACGTTTGCATCGTCGCAGCAGGGCTCTGCCGATCGGGACAGTGAGACAGAGTGCTGGCAGTTCTAGGAGCTGGGCAAGCTGGGAGCCCCAGTGTGTATTTGGCTGTAAATGAAGTGGCAAGCGAAGCCGAAGAGCAGCAAGAGCTTTGGGGGCTTTCGCCTTTGCTGTGGGAGAACTCGCCGGACGTTTGCAGTGTCGCAGCAGGGCTCTGCCCATCGGGCCAGTGAGACAGAGTGCTGGCAGGGTTCGGAGCTGGGCAAGCACGCAGCTGCAGCGTGTGTTTGGCTGTGAAAGCGGTGGTGAGGGAAGGTGGGGAGCAGCAGCTTTCTGTGCTGTCCCCTTTGCTGTGGGCAAAATGGCTGGACGTTTGCACTTTGCGAGCCAATCTGTGCCGAGAGTGAGAGTGAGCCTGAGACTGTGTATTCAGAGTGCGTGGAGGAAAAGCAAGTGCAGTTCACCAGCGTGTGTGTGTGTCTCGCTATGAAAGCGCTGGCAAAGGAAGGTGAGGAAGAGCGAGAGCTTTCCGTGGTGGTACCTTTGCTGTGGGAGAACGAGCTGGACGTTTGCAGTGTCGGAGCAGGGCTCTGGCCATCGTGAGAGTGAGAGAGCGTGTTGGCAGCGTTCGGAGTTAAGCAAGGACGGAGCGCCGCTGTGTGCGATCTGCATAGCCCTGCTCCGACACGGCAAACGTCCAGCTCGTTCTCCCACACCAATAGCGCCAGCACTGAAAGTGCTTGCTGCTCCTCACCCTGCCTTGCCAGCGCTTTCGCAGCATAACACACACTGGTGAACTGCACTTGCCTTTCCTCCAGGCACTTCGAATACACATTCTCAAGCTCCCTCTCATTCTCGGCAGAGAGCAGCTCCCAAAGTGCAAACGACCAGCGATTTCTCCACACGATAGGTCTAAAGGCTTAGTGCTCTTGCTGTTCCTCCCCTTCCCTTACCAGCGCTTGCACAGCTAAGCACACACTGCGGATCTGCCCTTGCCTTGCCTCCCAGCACTCCCAATACACATTCTCAAGCTCACTCTCACTCTCGGCACAGACTAGCTCCCAAAGTGAAAATGTCGGGCAATTTCTCCCACCCCTTATTCTAAGGCCTTCGTTCTGTGAAAGCGCTGGCACGGGACGGTGAGGAGCAGCAAGAGCTTCCAGTGCGGGCACCTGTGGTGTGGGAGAAAGCGCTGGACGTTTGCATCGTCGCAGCAGGGCTCTGCCGATCGGGACAGTGAGACAGAGTGCTGGCAGTTCTAGGAGCTGGGCAAGCTCGGAGCCCCAGTGTGTATTTGGCTGTAAATGAAGTGGCAAGCGAAGCCGAAGAGCAGCAAGAGCTTTGGGGGCTTTCACCTTTGCTGTGGGAGAACTCGCCGGACGTTTGCAGTGTCGCAGCAGGGCTCTGCCCATCGGGCCAGTGAGACAGAGTGCTGGCAGGGTTCGGAGCTGGGCAAGCACGCAGCTGCAGCGTGTGTTTGGCTGTGAAAGCGGTGGTGAGGGAAGGTGGGGAGCAGCAGCTTTCTGTGCTGTCCCCTTTGCTGTGGGCAAAATGGCTGGACGTTTGCACTTTGCGAGCCAATCTGTGCCGAGAGTGAGAGTGAGCCTGAGACTGTGTATTCAGAGTGCGTGGAGGAAAAGCAAGTGCAGTTCACCAGCGTGTGTGTGTGTCTCGCTATGAAAGCGCTGGCAAAGGAAGGTGAGGAAGAGCGAGAGCTTTCCGTGGTGGTACCTTTGCTGTGGGAGAACGAGCTGGACGTTTGCAGTGTCGGAGCAGGGCTCTGGCCATCCTGAGAGTGAGAGAGCGTGTTGGCAGCGTTCGGAGTTAAGCAAGGACGGAGCGCCGCTGTGTGCGATCGGCAGAGCCCTGCTCCGACACGGCAAACGTCCAGCTCGTTCTCCCACACCAATAGCGCCAGCACTGAAAGTGCTTGCTGCTCCTCACCCTGCCTTGCCAGCGCTTTCGCAGCATAACACACACTGGTGAACTGCACTTGCCTTTCCTCCAGGCACTTCGAATACACATTCTCAAGCTCCCTCTCATTCTCGGCGGAGAGCAGCTCCCAAAGTGCAAACGACCAGCGATTTCTCCACACGATAGGTCTAAAGGCTTAGTGCTCTTGCTGTTCCTCCCCTTCCCTTACCAGCGCTTGCACAGCTAAACACACACTGCGGATCTGCCCTTGCCTTGCCTCCCAGCACTCCCAATACACATTCTCAAGCTCACTCTCACTCTCGGCACAGACTAGCTCCCAAAGTGAAAACGTCGGGCAATTTCTCCCACCCCTTATTCTAAGGCCTTAGTTCTGTGAAAGCGCTGGCACGGGATGGTGAGGAGCAGCAAGAGCTTCCAGTGCGGGCACCTGTGGTGTGGGAGAAAGCGCTGGACGTTTGCATCGTCGCAGCAGGGCTCTGCCGATCGGGACAGTGAGACAGAGTGCTGGCAGTTCTAGGAGCTGGGCAAGCTCGGAGCCCCAGTGTGTATTTGGCTGTAAATGAAGTGGCAAGCGAAGCCGAAGAGCAGCAAGAGCTTTGGGGGCTTTCACCTTTGCTGTGGGAGAACTCGCCGGACGTTTGCAGTGTCGCAGCAGGGCTCTGCCCATCGGGCCAGTGAGACAGAGTGCTGGCAGGGTTCGGAGCTGGGCAAGCACGCAGCTGCAGCGTGTGTTTGGCTGTGAAAGCGGTGGTGAGGGAAGGTGGGGAGCAGCAGCTTTCTGTGCTGTCCCCTTTGCTGTGGGCAAAATGGCTGGACGTTTGCACTTTGCGAGCCAATCTGTGCCGAGAGTGAGAGTGAGCCTGAGACTGTGTATTCAGAGTGCGTGGAGGAAAAGCAAGTGCAGTTCACCAGCGTGTGTGTGTGTCTCGCTATGAAAGCGCTGGCAAAGGAAGGTGAGGAAGAGCAAGAGCTTTCCGTGGTGGTACCTTTGCTGTGGGAGAACGAGCTGGACGTTTGCAGTGTCGGAGCAGGGCTCTGGCCATCGTGAGAGTGAGAGAGAGTGTTGGCAGCGTTCGGAGTTAAGCAAGGACGGAGCGCCGCTGTGTGCGATCTGCATAGCCCTGCTCCGACACGGCAAACGTCCAGCTCGTTCTCCCACACCAATAGCGCCAGCACTGAAAGTGCTTGCTGCTCCTGACCCTGCCTTGCCAGCGCTTTCGCAGCATAACACACACTGGTGAACTGCACTTGCCTTTCCTCCAGGCACTTCGAATACACATTCTCAAGCTCCCTCTCATTCTCGGCAGAGAGCAGCTCCCAAAGTGCAAACGACCAGCGATTTCTCCACACGATAGGTCTAAAGGCTTAGTGCTCTTGCTGTTCCTCCCCTTCCCTTACCAGCGCTTGCACAGCTAAACACACACTGCGGATCTGCCCTTGCCTTGCCTCCCAGCACTCCCAATACACATTCTCAAGCTCACTCTCACTCTCGGCACAGACTAGCTCCCAAAGTGAAAACGTCGGGCAATTTCTCCCACCCCTTATTCTAAGGCCTTCGTTCTGTGAAAGCGCTGGCACGGGACGGTGAGGAGCAGCAAGAGCTTCCAGTGCGGGCACCTGTGGTGTGGGAGAAAGCGCTGGACGTTTGCAGTGTCGCAGCAGGGCTCTGCCCATCGGGCCAGTGAGACAGAGTGCTGGCAGGGTTCGGAGCTGGGCAAGCACGCAGCTGCAGCGTGTGTTTGGCTGTGAAAGCGGTGGTGAGGGAAGGTGGGGAGCAGCAGCTTTCTGTGCTGTCCCCTTTGCTGTGGGCAAAATGGCTGGACGTTTGCACTTTGCGAGCCAATCTGTGCCGAGAGTGAGAGTGAGCCTGAGACTGTGTATTCAGAGTGCGTGGAGGAAAAGCAAGTGCAGTTCACCAGCGTGTGTGTGTGTCTCGCTATGAAAGCGCTGGCAAAGGAAGGTGAGGAAGAGCGAGAGCTTTCCGTGGTGGTACCTTTGCTGTGGGAGAACGAGCTGGACGTTTGCAGTGTCGGAGCAGGGCTCTGGCCATCGTGAGAGTGAGAGAGAGTGTTGGCAGCGTTCGGAGTTAAGCAAGGACGGAGCGCCGCTGTGCGCGATCGGCAGAGCCCTGCTCCGACACGGCAAACGTCCAGCTCGTTCTCCCACACCAATAGCGCCAGCACTGAAAGTGCTTGCTGCTCCTCACCCTGCCTTGCCAGCGCTTTCGCAGCATAACACACACTGGTGAACTGCACTTGCCTTTCCTCCAGGCACTTCGAATACACATTCTCAAGCTCCCTCTCATTCTCGGCAGAGAGCAGCTCCCAAAATGCAAACGACCAGCGATTTCTCCACACGATAGGTCTAAAGGCTTAGTGCTCTTGCTGTTCCTCCCCTTCCCTTACCAGCGCTTGCACAGCTATAACACACACTGCGGATCTGCCCTTGCCTTGCCTCCCAGCACTCCCAATACACATTCTCAAGCTCACTCTCACTCTCGGCACAGACTAGCTCCCAAAGTGAAAACGTCGGGCAATTTCTCCCACCCCTTATTCTAAGGCCTTCGTTCTGTGAAAGCGCTGGCACGGGACGGTGAGGAGCAGCAAGAGCTTCCAGTGCGGGCACCTGTGGTGTGGGAGAAAGCGCTGGACGTTTGCAGTGTCGCAGCAGGGCTCTGCCCATCGGGCCAGTGAGACAGAGTGCTGGCAGGGTTCGGAGCTGGGCAAGCACGCAGCTGCAGCGTGTGTTTGGCTGTGAAAGCGGTGGTGAGGGAAGGTGGGGAGCAGCAGCTTTCTGTGCTGTCCCCTTTGCTGTGGGCAAAATGGCTGGACGTTTGCACTTTGCGAGCCAATCTGTGCCGAGAGTGAGAGTGAGCCTGAGACTGTGTATTCAGAGTGCATGGAGGAAAAGCAAGTGCAGTTCACCAGCGTGTGTGTGTGTCTCGCTATGAAAGCGCTGGCAAAGGAAGGTGAGGAAGAGCGAGAGCTTTCCGTGGTGGTACCTTTGCTGTGGGAGAACGAGCTGGACGTTTGCAGTGTCGGAGCAGGGCTCTGGCCATCGTGAGAGTGAGAGAGCGTGTTGGCAGCGTTCGGAGTTAAGCAAGGACGGAGCGCCGCTGTGCGCGATCGGCAGAGCCCTGCTCCGACACGGCAAACATCCAGCTCGTTCTCCCACACCAATAGCGCCAGCACTGAAAGTGCTTGCTGCTCCTCACCCTGCCTTGCCAGCGCTTTCGCAGCATAACACACACTGGTGAACTGCACTTGCCTTTCCTCCAGGCACTTCGAATACACATTCTCAAGCTCCCTCTCATTCTCGGCGGAGAGCAGCTCCCAAAGTGCAAACGACCAGCGATTTCTCCACACGATAGGTCTAAAGGCTTAGTGCTCTTGCTGTTCCTCCCCTTCCCTTACCAGCGCTTGCACAGCTAAACACACACTGCGGATCTGCCCTTGCCTTGCCTCCCAGCACTCCCAATACACATTCTCAAGCTCACTCTCACTCTCGGCACAGACTAGCTCCCAAAGTGAAAACGTCGGGCAATTTCTCCCACCCCTTATTCTAAGGCCTTAGTTCTGTGAAAGCGCTGGCACGGGATGGTGAGGAGCAGCAAGAGCTTCCAGTGCGGGCACCTGTGGTGTGGGAGAAAGCGCTGGACGTTTGCATCGTCGCAGCAGGGCTCTGCCGATCGGGACAGTGAGACAGAGTGCTGGCAGTTCTAGGAGCTGGGCAAGCTCGGAGCCCCAGTGTGTATTTGGCTGTAAATGAAGTGGCAAGCGAAGCCGAAGAGCAGCAAGAGCTTTGGGGGCTTTCACCTTTGCTGTGGGAGAACTCGCCGGACGTTTGCAGTGTCGCAGCAGGGCTCTGCCCATCGGGCCAGTGAGACAGAGTGCTGGCAGGGTTCGGAGCTGGGCAAGCACGCAGCTGCAGCGTGTGTTTGGCTGTGAAAGCGGTGGTGAGGGAAGGTGGGGAGCAGCAGCTTTCTGTGCTGTCCCCTTTGCTGTGGGCAAAATGGCTGGACGTTTGCACTTTGCGAGCCAATCTGTGCCGAGAGTGAGAGTGAGCCTGAGACTGTGTATTCAGAGTGCGTGGAGGAAAAGCAAGTGCAGTTCACCAGCGTGTGTGTGTGTCTCGCTATGAAAGCGCTGGCAAAGGAAGGTGAGGAAGAGCGAGAGCTTTCCGTGGTGGTACCTTTGCTGTGGGAGAACGAGCTGGACGTTTGCAGTGTCGGAGCAGGGCTCTGGCCATCCTGAGAGTGAGAGAGAGTGTTGGCAGCGTTCGGAGTTAAGCAAGGACGGAGCGCCGCTGTGTGCGATCGGCAGAGCCCTGCTCCGACACGGCAAACGTCCAGCTCGTTCTCCCACACCAATAGCGCCAGCACTGAAAGTGCTTGCTGCTCCTCACCCTGCCTTGCCAGCGCTTTCGCAGCATAACACACACTGGTGAACTGCACTTGCCTTTCCTCCAGGCACTTCGAATACACATTCTCAAGCTCCCTCTCATTCTCGGCGGAGAGCAGCTCCCAAAGTGCAAACGACCAGCGATTTCTCCACACGATAGGTCTAAAGGCTTAGTGCTCTTGCTGTTCCTCCCCTTCCCTTACCAGCGCTTGCACAGCTAAACACACACTGCGGATCTGCCCTTGCCTTGCCTCCCAGCACTCCCAATACACATTCTCAAGCTCACTCTCACTCTCGGCACAGACTAGCTCCCAAAGTGAAAACGTCGGGCAATTTCTCCCACCCCTTATTCTAAGGCCTTAGTTCTGTGAAAGCGCTGGCACGGGATGGTGAGGAGCAGCAAGAGCTTCCAGTGCGGGCACCTGTGGTGTGGGAGAAAGCGCTGGACGTTTGCATCGTCGCAGCAGGGCTCTGCCGATCGGGACAGTGAGACAGAGTGCTGGCAGTTCTAGGAGCTGGGCAAGCTCGGAGCCCCAGTGTGTATTTGGCTGTAAATGAAGTGGCAAGCGAAGCCGAAGAGCAGCAAGAGCTTTGGGGGCTTTCACCTTTGCTGTGGGAGAACTCGCCGGACGTTTGCAGTGTCGCAGCAGGGCTCTGCCCATCGGGCCAGTGAGACAGAGTGCTGGCAGGGTTCGGAGCTGGGCAAGCACGCAGCTGCAGCGTGTGTTTGGCTGTGAAAGCGGTGGTGAGGGAAGGTGGGGAGCAGCAGCTTTCTGTGCTGTCCCCTTTGCTGTGGGCAAAATGGCTGGACGTTTGCACTTTGCGAGCCAATCTGTGCCGAGAGTGAGAGTGAGCCTGAGACTGTGTATTCAGAGTGCGTGGAGGAAAAGCAAGTGCAGTTCACCAGCGTGTGTGTGTGTCTCGCTATGAAAGCGCTGGCAAAGGAAGGTGAGGAAGAGCAAGAGCTTTCCGTGGTGGTACCTTTGCTGTGGGAGAACGAGCTGGACGTTTGCAGTGTCGGAGCAGGGCTCTGGCCATCGTGAGAGTGAGAGAGAGTGTTGGCAGCGTTCGGAGTTAAGCAAGGACGGAGCGCCGCTGTGTGCGATCTGCATAGCCCTGCTCCGACATGGCAAACGTCCAGCTCGTTCTCCCACACCAATAGCGCCAGCACTGAAAGTGCTTGCTGCTCCTCACCCTGCCTTGCCAGCGCTTTCGCAGCATAACACACACTGGTGAACTGCACTTGCCTTTCCTCCAGGCACTTCGAATACACATTCTCAAGCTCCCTCTCATTCTCGGCAGAGAGCAGCTCCCAAAGTGCAAACGACCAGCGATTTCTCCACACGATAGGTCTAAAGGCTTAGTGCTCTTGCTGTTCCTCCCCTTCCCTTACCAGCGCTTGCACAGCTAAACACACACTGCGGCTCTGCCCTTGCCTTGCCTCCCAGCACTCCCAATACACATTCTCAAGCTCACTCTCACTCTCGGCACAGACTAGCTCCCAAAGTGAAAACGTCGGGCAATTTCTCCCACCCCTTATTCTAAGGCCTTCGTTCTGTGAAAGCGCTGGCACGGGACGGTGAGGAGCAGCAAGAGCTTCCAGTGCGGGCACCTGTGGTGTGGGAGAAAGCGCTGGACGTTTGCATCGTCGCAGCAGGGCTCTGCCCATCGGGACAGTGAGACAGAGTGCTGGCAGGGTTCGGAGCTGGGCAAGCACGCAGCTGCAGTGTGTGTTTGGCTGTGAAAGCGGTGGTGAGGGAAGGTGGGGAGCACCAGCTTTCTGTGCTGTCCCCTTTGCTGTGGGCAAAATGGCTGGACGTTTGCACTTTGCGAGCCAATCTGTGCCGAGAGTGAGAGTGAGCCTGAGACTGTGTATTCAGAGTGCGTGGAGGAAAAGCAAGTGCAGTTCACCAGCGTGTGTGTGTGTCTCGCTATGAAAGCGCTGGCAAAGGAAGGTGAGGAAGAGCGAGAGCTTTCCGTGGTGGTACCTTTGCTGTGGGAGAACGAGCTGGACGTTTGCAGTGTCGGAGCAGGGCTCTGGCCATCCTGAGAGTGAGAGAGAGTGTTGGCAGCGTTCGGAGTTAAGCAAGGACGGAGCGCCGCTGTGCGCGATCGGCAGAGCCCTGCTCCGACACGGCAAACGTCCAGCTCGTTCTCCCACACCAATAGCGCCAGCACTGAAAGTGCTTGCTGCTCCTCACCCTGCCTTGCCAGCGCTTTCGCAGCATAACACACACTGGTGAACTGCACTTGCCTTTCCTCCAGGCACTTCGAATACACATTCTCAAGCTCCCTCTCATTCTCGGCAGAGAGCAGCTCCCAAAGTGCAAACGACCAGCGATTTCTCCACACGATAGGTCTAAAGGCTTAGTGCTCTTGCTGTTCCTCCCCTTCCCTTACCAGCGCTTGCACAGCTAAACACACACTGCGGATCTGCCCTTGCCTTGCCTCCCAGCACTCCCAATACACATTCTCAAGCTCACTCTCACTCTCGGCACAGACTAGCTCCCAAAGTGAAAACGTCGGGCAATTTCTCCCACCCCTTATTCTAAGGCCTTCGTTCTGTGAAAGCGCTGGCACGGGACGGTGAGGAGCAGCAAGAGCTTCCAGTGCGGGCACCTGTGGTGTGGGAGAAAGCGCTGGACGTTTGCAGTGTCGCAGCAGGGCTCTGCCCATCGGGCCAGTGAGACAGAGTGCTGGCAGGGTTCGGAGCTGGGCAAGCACGCAGCTGCAGCGTGTGTTTGGCTGTGAAAGCGGTGGTGAGGGAAGGTGGGGAGCAGCAGCTTTCTGTGCTGTCCCCTTTGCTGTGGGCAAAATGGCTGGACGTTTGCACTTTGCGAGCCAATCTGTGCCGAGAGTGAGAGTGAGCCTGAGACTGTGTATTCAGAGTGCGTGGAGGAAAAGCAAGTGCAGTTCACCAGCGTGTGTGTGTGTCTCGCTATGAAAGCGCTGGCAAAGGAAGGTGAGGAAGAGCGAGAGCTTTCCGTGGTGGTACCTTTGCTGTGGGAGAACGAGCTGGACGTTTGCAGTGTCGGAGCAGGGCTCTGGCCATCGTGAGAGTGAGAGAGAGTGTTGGCAGCGTTCGGAGTTAAGCAAGGACGGAGCGCCGCTGTGCGCGATCGGCAGAGCCCTGCTCCGACACGGCAAACGTCCAGCTCGTTCTCCCACACCAATAGCGCCAGCACTGAAAGTGCTTGCTGCTCCTCACCCTGCCTTGCCAGCGCTTTCGCAGCATAACACACACTGGTGAACTGCACTTGCCTTTCCTCCAGGCACTTCGAATACACATTCTCAAGCTCCCTCTCATTCTCGGCAGAGAGCAGCTCCCAAAATGCAAACGACCAGCGATTTCTCCACACGATAGGTCTAAAGGCTTAGTGCTCTTGCTGTTCCTCCCCTTCCCTTACCAGCGCTTGCACAGCTATAACACACACTGCGGATCTGCCCTTGCCTTGCCTCCCAGCACTCCCAATACACATTCTCAAGCTCACTCTCACTCTCGGCACAGACTAGCTCCCAAAGTGAAAACGTCGGGCAATTTCTCCCACCCCTTATTCTAAGGCCTTCGTTCTGTGAAAGCGCTGGCACGGGACGGTGAGGAGCAGCAAGAGCTTCCAGTGCGGGCTCCTGTGGTGTGGGAGAAAGCGCTGGACGTTTGCATCGTCGCAGCAGGGCTCTGCCGATCGGGACAGTGAGACAGAGTGCTGGCAGTTCTAGGAGCTGGGCAAGCTGGGAGCCCCAGTGTGTATTTGGCTGTAAATGAAGTGGCAAGCGAAGCCGAAGAGCAGCAAGAGCTTTGGGGGCTTTCGCCTTTGCTGTGGGAGAACTCGCCGGACGTTTGCAGTGTCGCAGCAGGGCTCTGCCCATCGGGCCAGTGAGACAGAGTGCTGGCAGGGTTCGGAGCTGGGCAAGCACGCAGCTGCAGCGTGTGTTTGGCTGTGAAAGCGGTGGTGAGGGAAGGTGGGGAGCAGCAGCTTTCTGTGCTGTCCCCTTTGCTGTGGGCAAAATGGCTGGACGTTTGCACTTTGCGAGCCAATCTGTGCCGAGAGTGAGAGTGAGCCTGAGACTGTGTATTCAGAGTGCGTGGAGGAAAAGCAAGTGCAGTTCACCAGCGTGTGTGTGTGTCTCGCTATGAAAGCGCTGGCAAAGGAAGGTGAGGAAGAGCGAGAGCTTTCCGTGGTGGTACCTTTGCTGTGGGAGAACGAGCTGGACGTTTGCAGTGTCGGAGCAGGGCTCTGGCCATCGTGAGAGTGAGAGAGCGTGTTGGCAGCGTTCGGAGTTAAGCAAGGACGGAGCGCCGCTGTGTGCGATCTGCATAGCCCTGCTCCGACACGGCAAACGTCCAGCTCGTTCTCCCACACCAATAGCGCCAGCACTGAAAGTGCTTGCTGCTCCTCACCCTGCCTTGCCAGCGCTTTCGCAGCATAACACACACTGGTGAACTGCACTTGCCTTTCCTCCAGGCACTTCGAATACACATTCTCAAGCTCCCTCTCATTCTCGGCAGAGAGCAGCTCCCAAAGTGCAAACGACCAGCGATTTCTCCACACGATAGGTCTAAAGGCTTAGTGCTCTTGCTGTTCCTCCCCTTCCCTTACCAGCGCTTGCACAGCTAAGCACACACTGCGGATCTGCCCTTGCCTTGCCTCCCAGCACTCCCAATACACATTCTCAAGCTCACTCTCACTCTCGGCACAGACTAGCTCCCAAAGTGAAAATGTCGGGCAATTTCTCCCACCCCTTATTCTAAGGCCTTCGTTCTGTGAAAGCGCTGGCACGGGACGGTGAGGAGCAGCAAGAGCTTCCAGTGCGGGCACCTGTGGTGTGGGAGAAAGCGCTGGACGTTTGCATCGTCGCAGCAGGGCTCTGCCGATCGGGACAGTGAGACAGAGTGCTGGCAGTTCTAGGAGCTGGGCAAGCTCGGAGCCCCAGTGTGTATTTGGCTGTAAATGAAGTGGCAAGCGAAGCCGAAGAGCAGCAAGAGCTTTGGGGGCTTTCACCTTTGCTGTGGGAGAACTCGCCGGACGTTTGCAGTGTCGCAGCAGGGCTCTGCCCATCGGGCCAGTGAGACAGAGTGCTGGCAGGGTTCGGAGCTGGGCAAGCACGCAGCTGCAGCGTGTGTTTGGCTGTGAAAGCGGTGGTGAGGGAAGGTGGGGAGCAGCAGCTTTCTGTGCTGTCCCCTTTGCTGTGGGCAAAATGGCTGGACGTTTGCACTTTGCGAGCCAATCTGTGCCGAGAGTGAGAGTGAGCCTGAGACTGTGTATTCAGAGTGCGTGGAGGAAAAGCAAGTGCAGTTCACCAGCGTGTGTGTGTGTCTCGCTATGAAAGCGCTGGCAAAGGAAGGTGAGGAAGAGCGAGAGCTTTCCGTGGTGGTACCTTTGCTGTGGGAGAACGAGCTGGACGTTTGCAGTGTCGGAGCAGGGCTCTGGCCATCCTGAGAGTGAGAGAGCGTGTTGGCAGCGTTCGGAGTTAAGCAAGGACGGAGCGCCGCTGTGTGCGATCGGCAGAGCCCTGCTCCGACACGGCAAACGTCCAGCTCGTTCTCCCACACCAATAGCGCCAGCACTGAAAGTGCTTGCTGCTCCTCACCCTGCCTTGCCAGCGCTTTCGCAGCATAACACACACTGGTGAACTGCACTTGCCTTTCCTCCAGGCACTTCGAATACACATTCTCAAGCTCCCTCTCATTCTCGGCGGAGAGCAGCTCCCAAAGTGCAAACGACCAGCGATTTCTCCACACGATAGGTCTAAAGGCTTAGTGCTCTTGCTGTTCCTCCCCTTCCCTTACCAGCGCTTGCACAGCTAAACACACACTGCGGATCTGCCCTTGCCTTGCCTCCCAGCACTCCCAATACACATTCTCAAGCTCACTCTCACTCTCGGCACAGACTAGCTCCCAAAGTGAAAACGTCGGGCAATTTCTCCCACCCCTTATTCTAAGGCCTTAGTTCTGTGAAAGCGCTGGCACGGGATGGTGAGGAGCAGCAAGAGCTTCCAGTGCGGGCACCTGTGGTGTGGGAGAAAGCGCTGGACGTTTGCATCGTCGCAGCAGGGCTCTGCCGATCGGGACAGTGAGACAGAGTGCTGGCAGTTCTAGGAGCTGGGCAAGCTCGGAGCCCCAGTGTGTATTTGGCTGTAAATGAAGTGGCAAGCGAAGCCGAAGAGCAGCAAGAGCTTTGGGGGCTTTCACCTTTGCTGTGGGAGAACTCGCCGGACGTTTGCAGTGTCGCAGCAGGGCTCTGCCCATCGGGCCAGTGAGACAGAGTGCTGGCAGGGTTCGGAGCTGGGCAAGCACGCAGCTGCAGCGTGTGTTTGGCTGTGAAAGCGGTGGTGAGGGAAGGTGGGGAGCAGCAGCTTTCTGTGCTGTCCCCTTTGCTGTGGGCAAAATGGCTGGACGTTTGCACTTTGCGAGCCAATCTGTGCCGAGAGTGAGAGTGAGCCTGAGACTGTGTATTCAGAGTGCGTGGAGGAAAAGCAAGTGCAGTTCACCAGCGTGTGTGTGTGTCTCGCTATGAAAGCGCTGGCAAAGGAAGGTGAGGAAGAGCAAGAGCTTTCCGTGGTGGTACCTTTGCTGTGGGAGAACGAGCTGGACGTTTGCAGTGTCGGAGCAGGGCTCTGGCCATCGTGAGAGTGAGAGAGAGTGTTGGCAGCGTTCGGAGTTAAGCAAGGACGGAGCGCCGCTGTGTGCGATCTGCATAGCCCTGCTCCGACACGGCAAACGTCCAGCTCGTTCTCCCACACCAATAGCGCCAGCACTGAAAGTGCTTGCTGCTCCTCACCCTGCCTTGCCAGCGCTTTCGCAGCATAACACACACTGGTGAACTGCACTTGCCTTTCCTCCAGGCACTTCGAATACACATTCTCAAGCTCCCTCTCATTCTCGGCAGAGAGCAGCTCCCAAAGTGCAAACGACCAGCGATTTCTCCACACGATAGGTCTAAAGGCTTAGTGCTCTTGCTGTTCCTCCCCTTCCCTTACCAGCGCTTGCACAGCTAAACACACACTGCGGATCTGCCCTTGCCTTGCCTCCCAGCACTCCCAATACACATTCTCAAGCTCACTCTCACTCTCGGCACAGACTAGCTCCCAAAGTGAAAACGTCGGGCAATTTCTCCCACCCCTTATTCTAAGGCCTTCGTTCTGTGAAAGCGCTGGCACGGGACGGTGAGGAGCAGCAAGAGCTTCCAGTGCGGGCACCTGTGGTGTGGGAGAAAGCGCTGGACGTTTGCAGTGTCGCAGCAGGGCTCTGCCCATCGGGCCAGTGAGACAGAGTGCTGGCAGGGTTCGGAGCTGGGCAAGCACGCAGCTGCAGCGTGTGTTTGGCTGTGAAAGCGGTGGTGAGGGAAGGTGGGGAGCAGCAGCTTTCTGTGCTGTCCCCTTTGCTGTGGGCAAAATGGCTGGACGTTTGCACTTTGCGAGCCAATCTGTGCCGAGAGTGAGAGTGAGCCTGAGACTGTGTATTCAGAGTGCGTGGAGGAAAAGCAAGTGCAGTTCACCAGCGTGTGTGTGTGTCTCGCTATGAAAGCGCTGGCAAAGGAAGGTGAGGAAGAGCGAGAGCTTTCCGTGGTGGTACCTTTGCTGTGGGAGAACGAGCTGGACGTTTGCAGTGTCGGAGCAGGGCTCTGGCCATCGTGAGAGTGAGAGAGAGTGTTGGCAGCGTTCGGAGTTAAGCAAGGACGGAGCGCCGCTGTGCGCGATCGGCAGAGCCCTGCTCCGACACGGCAAACGTCCAGCTCGTTCTCCCACACCAATAGCGCCAGCACTGAAAGTGCTTGCTGCTCCTCACCCTGCCTTGCCAGCGCTTTCGCAGCATAACACACACTGGTGAACTGCACTTGCCTTTCCTCCAGGCACTTCGAATACACATTCTCAAGCTCCCTCTCATTCTCGGCAGAGAGCAGCTCCCAAAATGCAAACGACCAGCGATTTCTCCACACGATAGGTCTAAAGGCTTAGTGCTCTTGCTGTTCCTCCCCTTCCCTTACCAGCGCTTGCACAGCTATAACACACACTGCGGATCTGCCCTTGCCTTGCCTCCCAGCACTCCCAATACACATTCTCAAGCTCACTCTCACTCTCGGCACAGACTAGCTCCCAAAGTGAAAACGTCGGGCAATTTCTCCCACCCCTTATTCTAAGGCCTTCGTTCTGTGAAAGCGCTGGCACGGGACGGTGAGGAGCAGCAAGAGCTTCCAGTGCGGGCACCTGTGGTGTGGGAGAAAGCGCTGGACGTTTGCAGTGTCGCAGCAGGGCTCTGCCCATCGGGCCAGTGAGACAGAGTGCTGGCAGGGTTCGGAGCTGGGCAAGCACGCAGCTGCAGCGTGTGTTTGGCTGTGAAAGCGGTGGTGAGGGAAGGTGGGGAGCAGCAGCTTTCTGTGCTGTCCCCTTTGCTGTGGGCAAAATGGCTGGACGTTTGCACTTTGCGAGCCAATCTGTGCCGAGAGTGAGAGTGAGCCTGAGACTGTGTATTCAGAGTGCATGGAGGAAAAGCAAGTGCAGTTCACCAGCGTGTGTGTGTGTCTCGCTATGAAAGCGCTGGCAAAGGAAGGTGAGGAAGAGCGAGAGCTTTCCGTGGTGGTACCTTTGCTGTGGGAGAACGAGCTGGACGTTTGCAGTGTCGGAGCAGGGCTCTGGCCATCGTGAGAGTGAGAGAGCGTGTTGGCAGCGTTCGGAGTTAAGCAAGGACGGAGCGCCGCTGTGCGCGATCGGCAGAGCCCTGCTCCGACACGGCAAACATCCAGCTCGTTCTCCCACACCAATAGCGCCAGCACTGAAAGTGCTTGCTGCTCCTCACCCTGCCTTGCCAGCGCTTTCGCAGCATAACACACACTGGTGAACTGCACTTGCCTTTCCTCCAGGCACTTCGAATACACATTCTCAAGCTCCCTCTCATTCTCGGCGGAGAGCAGCTCCCAAAGTGCAAACGACCAGCGATTTCTCCACACGATAGGTCTAAAGGCTTAGTGCTCTTGCTGTTCCTCCCCTTCCCTTACCAGCGCTTGCACAGCTAAACACACACTGCGGATCTGCCCTTGCCTTGCCTCCCAGCACTCCCAATACACATTCTCAAGCTCACTCTCACTCTCGGCACAGACTAGCTCCCAAAGTGAAAACGTCGGGCAATTTCTCCCACCCCTTATTCTAAGGCCTTAGTTCTGTGAAAGCGCTGGCACGGGATGGTGAGGAGCAGCAAGAGCTTCCAGTGCGGGCACCTGTGGTGTGGGAGAAAGCGCTGGACGTTTGCATCGTCGCAGCAGGGCTCTGCCGATCGGGACAGTGAGACAGAGTGCTGGCAGTTCTAGGAGCTGGGCAAGCTCGGAGCCCCAGTGTGTATTTGGCTGTAAATGAAGTGGCAAGCGAAGCCGAAGAGCAGCAAGAGCTTTGGGGGCTTTCACCTTTGCTGTGGGAGAACTCGCCGGACGTTTGCAGTGTCGCAGCAGGGCTCTGCCCATCGGGCCAGTGAGACAGAGTGCTGGCAGGGTTCGGAGCTGGGCAAGCACGCAGCTGCAGCGTGTGTTTGGCTGTGAAAGCGGTGGTGAGGGAAGGTGGGGAGCAGCAGCTTTCTGTGCTGTCCCCTTTGCTGTGGGCAAAATGGCTGGACGTTTGCACTTTGCGAGCCAATCTGTGCCGAGAGTGAGAGTGAGCCTGAGACTGTGTATTCAGAGTGCGTGGAGGAAAAGCAAGTGCAGTTCACCAGCGTGTGTGTGTGTCTCGCTATGAAAGCGCTGGCAAAGGAAGGTGAGGAAGAGCGAGAGCTTTCCGTGGTGGTACCTTTGCTGTGGGAGAACGAGCTGGACGTTTGCAGTGTCGGAGCAGGGCTCTGGCCATCCTGAGAGTGAGAGAGAGTGTTGGCAGCGTTCGGAGTTAAGCAAGGACGGAGCGCCGCTGTGTGCGATCGGCAGAGCCCTGCTCCGACACGGCAAACGTCCAGCTCGTTCTCCCACACCAATAGCGCCAGCACTGAAAGTGCTTGCTGCTCCTCACCCTGCCTTGCCAGCGCTTTCGCAGCATAACACACACTGGTGAACTGCACTTGCCTTTCCTCCAGGCACTTCGAATACACATTCTCAAGCTCCCTCTCATTCTCGGCGGAGAGCAGCTCCCAAAGTGCAAACGACCAGCGATTTCTCCACACGATAGGTCTAAAGGCTTAGTGCTCTTGCTGTTCCTCCCCTTCCCTTACCAGCGCTTGCACAGCTAAACACACACTGCGGATCTGCCCTTGCCTTGCCTCCCAGCACTCCCAATACACATTCTCAAGCTCACTCTCACTCTCGGCACAGACTAGCTCCCAAAGTGAAAACGTCGGGCAATTTCTCCCACCCCTTATTCTAAGGCCTTAGTTCTGTGAAAGCGCTGGCACGGGATGGTGAGGAGCAGCAAGAGCTTCCAGTGCGGGCACCTGTGGTGTGGGAGAAAGCGCTGGACGTTTGCATCGTCGCAGCAGGGCTCTGCCGATCGGGACAGTGAGACAGAGTGCTGGCAGTTCTAGGAGCTGGGCAAGCTCGGAGCCCCAGTGTGTATTTGGCTGTAAATGAAGTGGCAAGCGAAGCCGAAGAGCAGCAAGAGCTTTGGGGGCTTTCACCTTTGCTGTGGGAGAACTCGCCGGACGTTTGCAGTGTCGCAGCAGGGCTCTGCCCATCGGGCCAGTGAGACAGAGTGCTGGCAGGGTTCGGAGCTGGGCAAGCACGCAGCTGCAGCGTGTGTTTGGCTGTGAAAGCGGTGGTGAGGGAAGGTGGGGAGCAGCAGCTTTCTGTGCTGTCCCCTTTGCTGTGGGCAAAATGGCTGGACGTTTGCACTTTGCGAGCCAATCTGTGCCGAGAGTGAGAGTGAGCCTGAGACTGTGTATTCAGAGTGCGTGGAGGAAAAGCAAGTGCAGTTCACCAGCGTGTGTGTGTGTCTCGCTATGAAAGCGCTGGCAAAGGAAGGTGAGGAAGAGCAAGAGCTTTCCGTGGTGGTACCTTTGCTGTGGGAGAACGAGCTGGACGTTTGCAGTGTCGGAGCAGGGCTCTGGCCATCGTGAGAGTGAGAGAGAGTGTTGGCAGCGTTCGGAGTTAAGCAAGGACGGAGCGCCGCTGTGTGCGATCTGCATAGCCCTGCTCCGACATGGCAAACGTCCAGCTCGTTCTCCCACACCAATAGCGCCAGCACTGAAAGTGCTTGCTGCTCCTCACCCTGCCTTGCCAGCGCTTTCGCAGCATAACACACACTGGTGAACTGCACTTGCCTTTCCTCCAGGCACTTCGAATACACATTCTCAAGCTCCCTCTCATTCTCGGCAGAGAGCAGCTCCCAAAGTGCAAACGACCAGCGATTTCTCCACACGATAGGTCTAAAGGCTTAGTGCTCTTGCTGTTCCTCCCCTTCCCTTACCAGCGCTTGCACAGCTAAACACACACTGCGGCTCTGCCCTTGCCTTGCCTCCCAGCACTCCCAATACACATTCTCAAGCTCACTCTCACTCTCGGCACAGACTAGCTCCCAAAGTGAAAACGTCGGGCAATTTCTCCCACCCCTTATTCTAAGGCCTTCGTTCTGTGAAAGCGCTGGCACGGGACGGTGAGGAGCAGCAAGAGCTTCCAGTGCGGGCACCTGTGGTGTGGGAGAAAGCGCTGGACGTTTGCATCGTCGCAGCAGGGCTCTGCCGATCGGGACAGTGAGACAGAGTGCTGGCAGGGTTCGGAGCTGGGCAAGCACGCAGCTGCAGTGTGTGTTTGGCTGTGAAAGCGGTGGTGAGGGAAGGTGGGGAGCAGCAGCTTTCTGTGCTGTCCCCTTTGCTGTGGGCAAAATGGCTGGACGTTTGCACTTTGCGAGCCAATCTGTGCCGAGAGTGAGAGTGAGCCTGAGACTGTGTATTCAGAGTGCGTGGAGGAAAAGCAAGTGCAGTTCACCAGCGTGTGTGTGTGTCTCGCTATGAAAGCGCTGGCAAAGGAAGGTGAGGAAGAGCAAGAGCTTTCCGTGGTGGTACCTTTGCTGTGGGAGAACGAGCTGGACGTTTGCAGTGTCGGAGCAGGGCTCTGGCCATCCTGAGAGTGAGAGAGAGTGTTGGCAGCGTTCGGAGTTAAGCAAGGACGGAGCGCCGCTGTGCGCGATCGGCAGAGCCCTGCTCCGACACGGCAAACGTCCAGCTCGTTCTCCCACACCAATAGCGCCAGCACTGAAAGTGCTTGCTGCTCCTCACCCTGCCTTGCCAGCGCTTTCGCAGCATAACACACACTGGTGAACTGCACTTGCCTTTCCTCCAGGCACTTCGAATACACATTCTCAAGCTCCCTCTCATTCTCGGCAGAGAGCAGCTCCCAAAGTGCAAACGACCAGCGATTTCTCCACACGATAGGTCTAAAGGCTTAGTGCTCTTGCTGTTCCTCCCCTTCCCTTACCAGCGCTTGCACAGCTAAACACACACTGCGGATCTGCCCTTGCCTTGCCTCCCAGCACTCCCAATACACATTCTCAAGCTCACTCTCACTCTCGGCACAGACTAGCTCCCAAAGTGAAAACGTCGGGCAATTTCTCCCACCCCTTATTCTAAGGCCTTCGTTCTGTGAAAGCGCTGGCACGGGACGGTGAGGAGCAGCAAGAGCTTCCAGTGCGGGCACCTGTGGTGTGGGAGAAAGCGCTGGACGTTTGCAGTGTCGCAGCAGGGCTCTGCCCATCGGGCCAGTGAGACAGAGTGCTGGCAGGGTTCGGAGCTGGGCAAGCACGCAGCTGCAGCGTGTGTTTGGCTGTGAAAGCGGTGGTGAGGGAAGGTGGGGAGCAGCAGCTTTCTGTGCTGTCCCCTTTGCTGTGGGCAAAATGGCTGGACGTTTGCACTTTGCGAGCCAATCTGTGCCGAGAGTGAGAGTGAGCCTGAGACTGTGTATTCAGAGTGCATGGAGGAAAAGCAAGTGCAGTTCACCAGCGTGTGTGTGTGTCTCGCTATGAAAGCGCTGGCAAAGGAAGGTGAGGAAGAGCGAGAGCTTTCCGTGGTGGTACCTTTGCTGTGGGAGAACGAGCTGGACGTTTGCAGTGTCGGAGCAGGGCTCTGGCCATCGTGAGAGTGAGAGAGCGTGTTGGCAGCGTTCGGAGTTAAGCAAGGACGGAGCGCCGCTGTGCGCGATCGGCAGAGCCCTGCTCCGACACGGCAAACATCCAGCTCGTTCTCCCACACCAATAGCGCCAGCACTGAAAGTGCTTGCTGCTCCTCACCCTGCCTTGCCAGCGCTTTCGCAGCATAACACACACTGGTGAACTGCACTTGCCTTTCCTCCAGGCACTTCGAATACACATTCTCAAGCTCCCTCTCATTCTCGGCGGAGAGCAGCTCCCAAAGTGCAAACGACCAGCGATTTCTCCACACGATAGGTCTAAAGGCTTAGTGCTCTTGCTGTTCCTCCCCTTCCCTTACCAGCGCTTGCACAGCTAAACACACACTGCGGATCTGCCCTTGCCTTGCCTCCCAGCACTCCCAATACACATTCTCAAGCTCACTCTCACTCTCGGCACAGACTAGCTCCCAAAGTGAAAACGTCGGGCAATTTCTCCCACCCCTTATTCTAAGGCCTTAGTTCTGTGAAAGCGCTGGCACGGGATGGTGAGGAGCAGCAAGAGCTTCCAGTGCGGGCACCTGTGGTGTGGGAGAAAGCGCTGGACGTTTGCATCGTCGCAGCAGGGCTCTGCCGATCGGGACAGTGAGACAGAGTGCTGGCAGTTCTAGGAGCTGGGCAAGCTCGGAGCCCCAGTGTGTATTTGGCTGTAAATGAAGTGGCAAGCGAAGCCGAAGAGCAGCAAGAGCTTTGGGGGCTTTCACCTTTGCTGTGGGAGAACTCGCCGGACGTTTGCAGTGTCGCAGCAGGGCTCTGCCCATCGGGCCAGTGATACAGAGTGCTGGCAGGGTTCGGAGCTGGGCAAGCACGCAGCTGCAGCGTGTGTTTGGCTGTGAAAGCGGTGGTGAGGGAAGGTGGGGAGCAGCAGCTTTCTGTGCTGTCCCCTTTGCAGTGGGCAAAATGGCTGGACGTTTGCACTTTGCGAGCCAATCTGTGCCGAGAGTGAGAGTGAGCCTGAGACTGTGTATTCAGAGTGCGTGGAGGAAAAGCAAGTGCAGTTCACCAGCGTGTGTGTGTGTCTCGCTATGAAAGCGCTGGCAAAGGAAGGTGAGGAAGAGCAAGAGCTTTCCGTGGTGGTACCTTTGCTGTGGGAGAACGAGCTGGACGTTTGCAGTGTCGGAGCAGGGCTCTGGCCATCGTGAGAGTGAGAGAGAGTGTTGGCAGCGTTCGGAGTTAAGCAAGGACGGAGCGCCGCTGTGTGCGATCTGCATAGCCCTGCTCCGACATGGCAAACGTCCAGCTCGTTCTCCCACACCAATAGCGCCAGCACTGAAAGTGCTTGCTGCTCCTCACCCTGCCTTGCCAGCGCTTTCGCAGCATAACACACACTGGTGAACTGCACTTGCCTTTCCTCCAGGCACTTCGAATACACATTCTCAAGCTCCCTCTCATTCTCGGCAGAGAGCAGCTCCCAAAGTGCAAACGACCAGCGATTTCTCCACACGATAGGTCTAAAGGCTTAGTGCTCTTGCTGTTCCTCCCCTTCCCTTACCAGCGCTTGCACAGCTAAACACACACTGCGGCTCTGCCCTTGCCTTGCCTCCCAGCACTCCCAATACACATTCTCAAGCTCACTCTCACTCTCGGCACAGACTAGCTCCCAAAGTGAAAACGTCGGGCAATTTCTCCCACCCCTTATTCTAAGGCCTTCGTTCTGTGAAAGCGCTGGCACGGGACGGTGAGGAGCAGCAAGAGCTTCCAGTGCGGGCACCTGTGGTGTGGGAGAAAGCGCTGGACGTTTGCATCGTCGCAGCAGGGCTCTGCCGATCGGGACAGTGAGACAGAGTGCTGGCAGGGTTCGGAGCTGGGCAAGCACGCAGCTGCAGTGTGTGTTTGGCTGTGAAAGCGGTGGTGAGGGAAGGTGGGGAGCAGCAGCTTTCTGTGCTGTCCCCTTTGCTGTGGGCAAAATGGCTGGACGTTTGCACTTTGCGAGACAATCTGTGCCGAGAGTGAGAGTGAGCCTGAGACTGTGTATTCAGAGTGCGTGGAGGAAAAGCAAGTGCAGTTCACCAGCGTGTGTGTGTGTCTCGCTATGAAAGCGCTGGCAAAGGAAGGTGAGGAAGAGCGAGAGCTTTCCGTGGTGGTACCTTTGCTGTGGGAGAACGAGCTGGACGTTTGCAGTGTCGGAGCAGGGCTCTGGCCATCCTGAGAGTGAGAGAGAGTGTTGGCAGCGTTCGGAGTTAAGCAAGGACGGAGCGCCGCTGTGCGCGATCGGCAGAGCCCTGCTCCGACACGGCAAACGTCCAGCTCGTTCTCCCACACCAATAGCGCCAGCACTGAAAGTGCTTGCTGCTCCTCACCCTGCCTTGCCAGCGCTTTCGCAGCATAACACACACTGGTGAACTGCACTTGCCTTTCCTCCAGGCACTTCGAATACACATTCTCAAGCTCCCTCTCATTCTCGGCAGAGAGCAGCTCCCAAAGTGCAAACGACCAGCGATTTCTCCACACGATAGGTCTAAAGGCTTA